>NW_016820991.1:24593-64380 GCF_001698545.2 Rhinopithecus bieti | reverse complement strand
TATTTATTTATTTATTTATTTATTTATTTATTTATTTTGAGACAGAGTCTCACTCTGTCACCCAGGTTGGAATGCAGTGGCATGATCTCAGCTCATTGTAACCTCTACCTCACAGGTTCATGTAATTCTCCTGCCTCAGCCTCCCGAGTAGCTAGGACTACAGGCATGGACCACCACACCTGGCTAATTTTTGTATTTTTAGTAGAGATGGGATTTCACCATGTTGACCACGCTGGTCTCGAACTCCGGACCTCAGGTGATCCACCCGCCTAGGCTTCCCCAAGTGCTGGGATTACAGGCGTGAGCCATTGCATCCAGCCAGGAAATTTTTGAAGGGATAAAAATGTCCTGTATTTTGATTCTGCTGGTGGTCATATTGCTCTAAATCTTTGTCAAAAATTATAGACAGTGTTTCAAAAAAGTAAATCTTAACGTAATGTAAATTAAAATAAATATTAAATAAAGAATGAAAGGAAGTGAAGCAAAGACAGTAACTCACTGAAAACTTTATGTTTTGCTTTATTTTATTTTTTTGAGATAGGATCTTGCTCCATTACCCAGGCTGGAGGTCAGATCTCTGCAGCCTTAAACTCCTGGGCTCAAGTGATCCTCTTACCTCAGCCTCCCAAGTAGCTGGGACTACAGGCATGTGCCACCATGCCACACTGTTTATTTTTTATGTTTATTTGTTATCTTTTGTAGAAACAAGATCTTGCTATGTTGTCCAGGCTGGTCTCAAACACCTGGTGTCAAGCGATCCTCCCGCCTCAGCCTCCCAAAGTGCTGGGATTACAGGCATGAGCCACCACACCTGGTGCACTGAAAACTTAAAGGGAGACAGAAAAATGGTGTAGTAAATGGAAGCCATATTTCTATTATTTTAAGGGAAAAGACATTGTCGGTGATGTCGGCAAGATGACTGACTAGAGGTGTCTATTACTCATCCCCTTTCCTCCTAAAACACACTGAAACAATAAGGAAACAACTACATTTTGACTGGAGTGTCTAAAGGAGAGCACTGAAGTACAGCAGGGGAGTGGCAGAAACCTTGCGGAGCACAGAAACTCAGGATGGCTACATAAAGAAGGGAATGGAACACCCTGCCTCTGCAACCCTGTCTCCTCAGTCAGGATCAACTTGGAATGCAGGCTGGGATTCAGGCCTAGGAGGGGCTTTTCCCTGAAAACAAAAGGTAAAGAAGTCCCCAGAAGCCCCTATTATATCTGTGGACACTGGCAGTCTTTGCTGCTGGAGAATCCTGCAGTTCTCACAGGCCCTAAGTCCAGTTTTGGAATCTACCTGGAGTTCATATGGCTGCATTATTCTAGAGTAAGAGCCCATATTGTGGCTCCTCCCATCCCATGACCCAAGCTACTACTGCACAGCACTATCTTGAAACTAGAGCAACTACTAGAGTGTGTTCTGTTCTTGGGGGCAATAGTCACTGCATCTATTCATCCTTGAGGCTTCACCATCATTGCATCATGCTCACACACAGTAGTACACCATCTGCTAGCCAAGCTGCCCCGCTTCTTAACCCATGGGAGCAAGACGTCTAGGAAACACTCCATTTTCTCCATCCTAGTGGCTTCAGTGCCCCAACCCCAGGGACTCAAAACCTAGGCTCAGGGAGACAGCTGTGATCCTGTCACTTGAGTCCACATGACACTCTGCCCTGCCAAGGAACAGGCTATCTTGCCCAGTGGGGAAGTCAAGCCTTATCCAGAAAACCAGCCATGTGCCTGCCTCCTTGGTATATGACCCAGTCGGGCATCCTGCCCCTAGGGAAGCCACAGCTGAGCCAGCAGACCAACTGCATGCCCTCTTGGTGTGAAAACCAGCCTGGCACCTCACCCCTGGGGAAACACAGCACCTGGCAATCTGTATTACTCTGCCTTTCTCGGTCAAACAACCTAAGCGTCCTGCCTGGATCTGGACTAGCCCTCGGAAGCCTGAGCTGCTGAGGCACACCATTTCCTTGGTGTGATGGTGTGATATGGGGGAGTGAACCCAATATTGTCCTGTTCCCTGCTCTCCAGAGCTGAAGCCACAACTGCATCCTATCACCATTCCAGGATTTTTGCTGTCACTACACCTGGCATCACAGAGCCAGGGCCACTACTGTGTCCCACCACTCCAGGGTCCAGAGTCACCACTGTGTAATACACTCTCTCCTGGTGCCTAAGTTGCCACTGTGTCCATTGACTCTGGGATTTGATTTGTACTTGTGATCTGCTTCCCAGTGTCTGAGCCTTTGGAAAGCCCTTTATCCTTAGAGCCATAACAGTGCTGTATCTTGACCCCCCAGGATCAAAGTCACAGCTACAACCTTGCCCCTTGACTTCTCCACTGGGCCTGAGATACTGGAGAGTGCTTCGGAGTCACATTCTTTGCCTTGATGGAAGAGCTGTGTCCATCTATGCCTAAGACAATGAACCTGCATCCAGGCACGGATGCCACAGTAGTGGCACTGTGTACAGGAAAATGAGTGCAGGACCAAAACCACCTCAAGCATCTGTGCCCTGGAACACAGTACTACCATGCTTGCCTGTGACCCATGCTGGGAACGAACACCAAAAGAGACCCTCTCAGGTATGAGGGTCTATGAGGAAAAGAACAGGAAGATCCCTAAAGCTCTTGCCACTGAGAACCGTAACAATCTATCCTGCCACCACCACCCCCAGAAACTCCTACAGTCTAGGACACTGAGGCACACACAAGCATTGCTGACATTGATCACTGCTGAAGAAACTATACAGAGACCACACTACTATGCTCACGTGGAACCAAACCAATGCACCTTCCTCAACTAAGGATCCATCGGTGCCCTAGGATCAATCTGCAGGTGAAAGTCTTTTCTTACAAAAGCTACTCTAAAATTGAAAGAGGAGACTCTTCCACCGGATGCACAAATGTTAAAGCAGGAACACAACAAACATGAAAAAGCGAGGAAACATGACACCACTAAAAGAACAAAATAATTTTCCAATAACTAACTGGAGATTTATTAATTGCCTAAAAAATTCAAAGTTATAATCTTAAGGGAGCTCACTGACTTATAAGAGAATAGAGATGAAAAGTTCAATAAAATCTGGAAAACAATTTATGACCTAAAGAGGAAATTTGAAAATAGATAGATATGAAAATAATACAAACAGAAATCATAGAGCTAAAAAATTAAATGCATGAAATAAAAATTACAATTGAGAGTTTCAACAGTAAACCAGATAAAGAAGAAGAATTTCTAAACTTGAATACAGATCTTTGAAATACCCCAGATAGCTGAGGAAAATTTTTTTAAAATGAAAAAAGCTACAGGACTTTTGGGACAACATTAAGTGAGCAAATATTTGTATTATTAGAGTAGTAGAAGAAAAAGATACAGAGGAAGTGATGGAAAGCATATTTGATAAACTAGTAGTTGAAAACTACTCAAGTCTTGGGATGGATATGAACAACTAGATCCATGAAGCTCAAAAATCCCCAAATAGATTTAACTCAAAGAGGTCCTCTCCAGGTACATTATAGACAAATTGTTAAAGATCAGATACAAAGAGAATTCTAAACATAGAAGAAACATCAAGTCACACATAAGAGAATTTCTATAAGAGTATCATCAGATCTATCACCAGAAATCATGCAGGCCAGGAAAGAATAAGATGATATATTCAAAGTGCTGAAAGAAGAAAACTTTCAGCAAGAATACTATACCCAGAAAAGCTGTCTTTCAGAAATGAAGGAGAAATAAAGTCTCACCCACACAAGCAAAAGCTAATGGAATTCAAGACCACTAGACAAGCCTTAAAGTAACTGCATGAGAGAGTGTTACAACCAGAAATGAAAGGACAATAACTACTCCATGAAAACATGTGAAGGTATACAATTAACTGATAGAGGTAAATTGATCATTAAATTCAGAAAATCTCATTGCTGTAATGGTGATTTGTAAATCTTTCAAATCTCTAGTATGATGGTTAAAAGTCAAAATGGTCAATAATGACTATAGCTGTGATAAGTTGTTAAGAAATATACAATATAAAATATGTAACATAAGGCAAGAAAATATAAATTATGGGGCAATGGTAAATGTCTAGACCAAAATTAAGTTATTATCAGCTTAAAGTAGTCTACTATAACTATAATATTTTTTATATAAGCCTCATGGTAACCACAAAGAAAAAATTGACAGCAGACACATACATGGGAGAGAGAAAAGAATCAAAGCCTAGTGCTTCAAAAAATCCACCAAAACACAAAGATAAATAACAAGAGAGAAATAAAGGAATGAAAGATCTACAAAACCATTAGAAAATACTCAACAAAACGGCAGGAGTAAGTCCATACATATCCATAGTAACCTTGAATGTAAATAGATTAAATTATTCAATTAAAAAATATAGAGTGGCTGAATGGATTTTAGAAAACAAAACCCAACTATATTCTGCCTACAAGAAACTCTACCTGTAAGGACATACATAGACAGAAAGTAAAAGGATGGAAAAGAAATACCATGAAAAAGGAGAACAGGAATAGCTATGCTTATATCTTATGTAATATAATTTAAGTCAAAAACTGTAAAAAGACACAAAGAAGGCCATTGTATAATGACAAAGGGGTGAATTCATCAACAAGATATAAACGATTTTAAACATATGTACATCCAACACTAGAGCACCCAAATATACAAAGCAATTATTATTAGATCTAAAAGGAGATATAGACTGCAATATAATAATAGTAGGGGACTTTAACACTCCACTTTCAGCAATGGAAAATCATCCAGACAGAAAATCAACACATAAATATCAAATTTAAACTACACTATAGACAAAATAGATCTAATGGACATTTATAGAACATTTCACCCAATAGCTGCAGAATTCACATTTTTCTCATCTGCACATGGAACAGTCTCAAGGATAGATTGTATTTTAGGAAACAAAATGTCTTAACAAATTGAAAAAGATTGAAATTATATGAAGTATCTTCTGACCACAATGGTATAAAACTTGAAATCAGTAACACAAGGTACTTCAGAAACTTCACAAATACATGAAAATTGACTATCATGCTCCCAAAGAACCAATGAGTCAAAGAAAATAATTTTAAAAGAAATTTTACAATTTCTTGAGGCAAATAAAATGGAACCACAACATACAAAATCTATGAAATATAGCAAAACAATTCTAAAAGGGAAGTTTATAGCAATGAATGCCTACATCAAAAATAGAAGAAAGATCTAAAATAGGTAACCTAACGTTTCACCTCAAGGAACTAGAAAAACAAGAACAAATTCAGCCCAAAATTAGTAGAAGGAAGGAAATAATAAAGACTATGGCAGAAATACATGAAATAGAGACTAGAAAAACAATACAAAAGATCAATGAAATGAGTCAGTTTTTTAAAAAAGATAAACAAAATTAACAAACTAGCCAGACTAAATAAGAAAAAGGAGAGAAAATTCAAATAATAAAATCAGAGACAAAAAGGGGACATCACAACTGACATCACAGATTATAAAGGATAAAGGATTATAAGAGACTACTGTGAACAACTATATGCAAATAAATTGGTACCTTAGAAGAAATAGATAAATTCCCGCACACATATAACTTCAAGATTGAATTACGAAGAAATAAAAAATCTGAACAGACCAATAACAACTAAGGGAATTTAATCAGTAATAAAAGTTTTCCATCAAAAGGAACCTAGGACCTGATGGCTTATTGCTGAATTCTACCAAACATTTGAAGAACTAATACCAATTACTCTCAAACGATTTCAAAGAAATTAAAAGAAGAAAACACTTCCATACTCATTCTAAGAGGCCAATATTACTTTGATGCCAAAACCAGACAAAACACAACAAAAGAACAGGCTGATATTTCTGATGGACATAGATGTGCAAATTCTCAACAAAGTACTAGCAAACCAAATTCAACGGAACATTTAAAAAATTCATTTACCATGATCAATGGGATTCATTTCAGGGATGAAAGAATGGTTCAACACGCAAATCAATAAACATGACACATCACATTAACAAAATCAAGAATAAAAATCACCTGCTCAACACATGCACAAAAAGCATTTTACAAAATTCAACATCTATTTATGCTAAAAACTCTCAGAAAATTAGGTGTAGAAGAGACGTACCTCAACATAATAAAGGTCATATATGACAAGTCTATAGCTAATATCATACTGAATGGGGAAAAGTTGAAAGCATTTCTCTAAAATCTAGAAAAGACAAAGATGTCCACTTTGGCCACTTCTATTTAACATAATAATGGAAGTCCTACCCAAAGTATTAGGCAAGAGAAAGAAAGAAAGGACATCCAAATTGAGAAGGAAGAAGTTAAATTGTCCCTGTTGGCAGATGACATAATCTTATATGTAGAAAACCCTAAAGACTCCACCAACAAAATTTCATCTAATAAATGATAAAGCTCTATGTCACTGATTTGGGCATCAACTTCACCGATGAAGTTGCTGGATAATAGATAGATAGACAGATAGACAGACAGACAGATAGGCAGACAAAACATATAAATCAGTAGTGTTTCTATATACTAATAGTGAACTACCTGCAAAAGAAATCAAGAAAACGATCCCATTCACAGTAGTTATAAAATAATAAAATACTTAGGAATAAATTTAACCAAGGAGATGAAATATCTCTATAGCAAAAACTATAAAACATTAATGAAGAAATTAAAGAAGATGCAAATAAATTGAAAGATATAACATGTTCACGGATTGGAAGAATAAATATTGTTAAAATGTCAATACTACCCAGAATCATCTACATATTCAATGCAATCGCTATCAAAATACCAATGACATTGTTTTCAGAAATAGAAAAAGCAATCCTAAAATTTGTATGGAATTAACTAACAAACAAGCAAATAAAAAACCCTGAATAGCCCAAACGACCTTGAAGAAAAGAAAAGCTGGAGATATTACACTACCTGACTTCAAAACTCTAATAATCTACAAACCTATAATAGTCAAAACAGCATGGTATAGGCATAAAAACAGACACACAGACCAATGGAACAGAATAGAAAGCCCAGAAATAAGTCCACACATTTATAGCCCACTGATTTTCAACAAAGGTGTTAAGAATACACAATGTGGAAAGGACAGTGTCTTCACTAAATAGTGTTAAGAAAACTGGATATCCACTTAACAGAAGAATGAAATTAGATTCTTATCTCTCACCATAGACAAAAATCAATTCCAAATGGATGAAAGACTTAAATGTATGACCCTGAACTGAAACTACTAGGAGAAAACATGGAGGAAAGCTCTATGTCACTGATTTTGGCAGTGATTTTTTGGCTAGGACCTCAAAAGCAAAAGCAATAAAAGCAAAAATAGACAAATGGGATTGCACACAACCAAAAGGCTTCAGCATACTAAAAGAAATAATCAACAGAGTGAAGAGACAACCTACAAAATAGGAAAAAGCACTTGCAGTCAATAAATCTGAGAAAAATTGATATCCAAAATACATAAGAAACTCAACTCAATACTAAGAAAACAACCCTATTAACAATGGTCTAATTCTCAAAAGAAGACATGCAAGTGGCCAACAAGTATATTAAAAAATGTCCAACATCACTAATCATCAGAAAAATGCAAATCAAAACCACAATGAAATATTACCCCATACCTGTGAGAATGACTATAATCAAAAAGACCAAAGATAACTAGTATTGTCAAAGATGTATAGAAAAGAGAATCTTCATGTGCTGTTGGTAGGACCGTAAATTAGAACAGCTATTATGGAAAACAGTATGGAGGCTCTTAAAATATAAAAAATGGAGCCACCATATGGTTCAGCCATCCCACTACTGGACATGTATCCAGAGGAAATTAAGGCAGCATGTTAAAGAGACATCTGCAGTCCCACATTTATTGCAGCACTATTCACAATAGCCAAGACAGCATCAATGTAGGTGTTCATCAAAAAATTAATGGATAAACACAATGCAGTATATATACATGATGGAATACTATTCAGTCATAAAAATAATGAAATCCTATCATTTACAACAACATCGGTTAGCCTGAAGGATATTATGTTAAATGAAATGAGGTAGGCACAGGAAGGCAAGTACTGCACTATCTCACTCATGTGGAATCTAAAAACGTTGATTTCGTAGAAGGACAGGGCAGAATGGTGGTTACAAGAAGCTTGGGTAATAGTGGGCAAGGAGGAATGAGGAAAATGTTGCTCAATGGTTATATAATTACAGTTAGATATGGGGGTGTGGTGTCCGGAATAGACAAGTACAGAGAGACAGAAAGTAGATAATGATTGCATGTGGCCACTGGATAGAGCAGTGAGTATAGGTGAGGGGTTGGAAAAAAAATTGCGGATGCCTACCAGTGGGTATGGAGTTATTTCTTGGTGATGAAAACTTTCCGAAAATGATTGTGGTAATAGTTGCACCACTCGGTGATTGTAATTAAAAACCACTGGATTGTATAGCTTAAATGGTGAATTGTATTATATGTGAATAATATTTCAATAAAGCTGTTTTTAATAAAAGGTACTGTAGCACGTTTGTATACTTATGGGAATAATTTAGATTGAAGAAACATATTGATGATGGAGCAAAGTTTTTGAGAAAGTAAGAGGGTCTTGGGCCCAATGCACAAGTGGAGAGTCTTGTCATCAACAGGATGAGGGGCAGTATATTTGTGGTAGGGGAAGAGAAGGCAGTGTATGTGAATGCAGAGGTGAGTAGGTCGACAGCAACAGAAATACGAGAGAGTTTTCCTCTGACTGCTTTTATTTTCTCAATGAAATATGAAGCAAGATTATACAATAAGAGTGAGCAGAGAAGTTTGAGGTGACAAGATAAGGTATGCAATAGTGATCATGGAACAACATAGATTATGAACATGTAGGATAATTGCCTGGCATTGCTGCTGGCTACCTGAGATTCAGGGGTCCTACACTTAAAAGGGGATAAGTCAGCAGGGTTGTGCGTTTAAAAAGAAAATCCCATTCAACTGTTTATGCCTAGGAGTGAAACACGCATAAAGGCGTGTAAACCTGAAAGTGCTATGGGGGAAAAGAGATGAAGATGTACTCGAGGGAGTGTTGTGGTGGTGAGCTGCAGAATCTGAGCTGGGTACCATGAGAAGTGAGCACACCAAGTGTAGTCACTGATAATGGAAAAGTAGTCCTGGGGTAATTGAAGACATGTTGGAAATAGAGTGCGGGAGAAAGTGAGCTGGAAACACAACTTAGTGGGGGCGGCGGGGGATGTATACTGAAAACAAAGGATCATAGGATGATAAGTTCTAAGGTTTGACTGTGGGAATGGGGAGTCAGAGAGGGATAAAAGGAAATAATATTGGTAGTAAGAAGGGCGAGGAATTCAGAGGTCAATTTATTATATAGATTTTTTTTTTTTTTTTTGGCAGCTGTTGAAAACACTAAGAACAAAGACAATTATTGATGGACAGGAAGACAGACAGGGAACACTTCCTATGACATAAAAATTGAAATGATAGTTTTCTTGAAAATTCTGGCTTTTTGAAGTATCTACAAATTTTTGCCTGACTCTGAGCCCTCAATGGAAGTGGAGATCTGAGCATCCCTGAGCATTACCTGACAGAACCTTAATCCTAAGAAATCCTTACAGCCCTTCAGGAAGCAGAGCCCAAGCATGATTGCATCCCATACCCTGCTCTGAGTCGTCCAACTCACCACAGATCAACAGCAACAGCCTCGGCAGCATGAGGACCAGGTCAGGGATGGTACCTAGAGACGCCTCTCATCAAAAAAACAATGCACCTCAGAGTCGAGCAGCAGCAGCTCATCAGATGTCTGAGGAAGTTGAGATCAGAAGTTACCCTTCAGCAGAAGTAGAAGGAAGAAGAGCCCTCCAATGACTAGTCTCCATTTCCTCTTCTATGAAGGCTGAGAAAATTAAAGATACTCCTTTTTAAATACAGTTTGATTCAATTCCACAAGTTGCAGATAATAGTACACATCAATATTTGAGGGACTTTTTCAAGAATTCGGGTATTTCAAAGGAAGTTTTCTAAAGGCAGGTTCCTACTTTGATGAGTCTCATCAGGTTATGGTCCTGCTGAATTTCATCTTTGATATATCTACAACACTTTTCACCTTTGATAGGGATGTCTCCTGGATTGTTTCTAATCAGCACATTCTTCTTGTTCAGCAATACGGTCCCACTATGCCAACTTTCTCTAGTATAGTCATATTATGCAAACATGTCATTAAGCCAGGGACTGATGGGGCTGTCACCCAGGCTGTGTGTAGTGTCTGACCCTTGCTGCATATGATGACTTGTGTACAGGATCAACCTATTCATACAGATATATGCTTTGATATTTAAACTTTCAGTGTACCAGTAAATGAGCATGAAATCACTGAAAAATAAAATCATGGCAAATTACAATCTGGGGGATGTTTGAAAATGAAATACAGAAAATAAACATATGCAAGTTAGCTTCAGGGCACTTGAGAAGGGTTCACCATTAGTACTAACTCTGGCATTTGTAAAATTGCCCCTCTTTTCCCTCAAAATCAGGGTACTACCTATAATCTCTCCCATTACTACCTTTAGCACATTAGGATTACCAGTTCTAGGCAAGTGAAGCCTAGATTAGGGATTGGAGGAGAATAAACTATCTTAATTTTCAACATTTCTTAAATCCGTGAGTGTCTAGGATTAAGAATAACTAGAATACGTGGAAAGTAACCTATTAGGGGAAAGATGCTATCAGGCAATGATGTCTAAGTCCAAGTATCCAGTTCAATGAGTATGCCTGAGAAAAGAAGCTAGTCAGTGATACACAAAACTAGAGGGAAAAGGGAACAATGATGGTAACCAGGCTAACAGTGAAAGTGCTAAAAACAAATAGGTATCCCATAGATTTGTTTATTGGCTTGGGAAAGGCTGTGTGGGGATACGCTTGTTTAGTGTAAAGTTCCAGGACCAATGCAAAAAATTCTCCTGAAAGAGAACGTAGAGCCCTCTAAATCCAGGGTGTAAAGTTGTTTTTGCATACACCGTGCTGTTTCATCTCTCTCTTTTTCTTTTAATCTGTTAGGTTTTTTAATGTTTTAATTGACACATTGTAATTGTACATATTTATGGGGCACAATTTGGCGCTGCAATATAATACATGTATATGTTGCACAGCGATAATTAAATCAGGGTGGTTGGCATATCCATTGTCTCGTGCAGTTTTCATTTCTATGTGGTGAGAACATTCAAAGCCTCTTTCCCAGCTTTTTTGTAATATATAATATCTTACTATTAACCATAGTCACCCTGCTGTGCAATAAAACACCAAACCTGATTCCTCCTATTGAATTGTCACCTTGTACCCGTTGACCAATCTTTTTCTCTCTTCCCTCCCCATCCCTTCCTCAGTGTCTGATAAATGTTATTCTATGCTATACGTCCATAATATCAACTTCTTATTTTTTCAGATTCCACATATAAGTAAGGTCATGTGGTATTTGTCTTTCTGTGTCTGGCTTAGTTCACTTAATATGATGTCCTCCAGGTTCATTCATGTTGTCACAAATGACAGGATTTCATTTTGTATGGCTGAATGGTATTCCGTTGCATATACACACACCACATTTTCTTTATGGATTCATCTGTTGTTGGGGCCTTAGGTTGATTCATATCACATCTCTTCCTGTGTGTCCTGCTCCAGTGCCTTCACAAGCTGTTCAGATTAAAATGTGTTTCCTTGCCGGGGTCTAGCCCTAGCGTGTCCAAGGTACCCCAAAGGGGAGAGGCAAGGTGGCGAGAGACAATAAAGACACCAGACACAACATGCAAGAGGACACAGACAAGACTGCAGCCCAGCAAAGGGCTGACAGCCCTGAATGATTTTTACTATAGGCTTATATAGTATCTTATAGAACAATTGTCAATCAGCAGAGCATCAGGCGATTACATAATTATATATAGAATATTAGGCTATTCTCAGAAATTCATCAAGAACAGTTCTCTTCATGGATGGTCAGTTTGTTCTTCTTTCCTTGGTTACCCTTTTGGGGAATCCTGATCTTATTTTTTTTATGGAACTAGATAAGCAAGCTTAATGGTTAACATAACAAAGTCTTATATCAGACTTGGTGGCTCTTGCGGTTACAGGTGCTAGACGGGACCATTGTGTGATCTCTGAGGAAATGGTCATAGGGACAATTATAGCAGCACAATTGGTTATAGGCTTAGAACTGACACAGCAGTCTCTATTAAGTGCAAGGTTATACTTTAACATTGATTATATGACTATGTATAACAATTTTTCTTTTTTCTAATTTCAGTATTTAACTTTTATTTTGTTTAGGGCACCAAATTTAATATCCTTGTCGTCTTAGTGTGTCCCACAAACTTAAATCTTTTCATAGAATTAACCTCCCATCTATCCACGCCATTTTTTCACCATTTATATAATTCTCAGAATATGAAATAAGTTGGGAACTTAACCATGACAAATTTTGCATAGAATTTTTGCCTTTAGGGGAATACCATATTTCCTTTTTTCCCTTATGTGTTCCCATCACATACCCCCACTGGCCATTAACCCATATTGTAGGGACAGGCCCAGGGCCAAATTTTCCGAGGGTAATGTGGTAAGATTTTTCTTCTATCTTTCCAGCTCATGGGTATTGCCCCATTTTCCAAGATCTGGAGTGGGGGTGGGCAGTACTATTACCGAATGAGTAACACTCCCCAGACCTCACCGTGAATCCCCTCCAATAGTTGTCTGCATATATATGATCAACCAAATGCAAAGCAAAATAGCATAGATTATTCCAGCGATACAGAAGTGCCCACCAGCGCCACCTGCTGCACAGGCCTTGGAAATGGCCTTGCCAATATCCAGAGGGCTCAGAGCCTTGCTCGAGAGCAGCCTTATGCGATCAGGGTCCGGGTCGTCCCTCTCCTGCATGGCCTGCGCCATTTCCTCCTCCACAGATATAAAGGCTGTAACATTATTTGTTAAGCTTTCTCACACTTCTATTTTTATAATGTGATAGTTCATGCATGCACACAAAAAAGTAACATGAATATAAATTGTGAAATACTATGTTGAAATGAAAAACCATGAGCCTATCCCCAGACTGTTTAAGAACCTGAACATAACTAATATGATAGTATTGCATCTACTTGGGTGTGCCTTTTCTAACCCACTCCTTGTGTACTCTCCAGAAGTAACTACCACTCTCAATATTTTGTTTATAGCTCTCTTTCTTAAAAATCAGCTTATTGAGTTATAATTAATACACATTGAAATGAACCCATCATAATTATATAATTCAATGATTTTTGACAAACATACACACTGATGTAAATGCAATCACTGTCATGATCTAGAACATCACCATCATCTCAACAGGTTTCCTTGTGTGCCTTCCCAGTCACCCCAAACCTCCCAGAACTAGGTAACTCTCCATCTGCTTTCTATAGATTTGATTTGCCTTTTCTAGAATTTCCTATAAATTGAAACATATAATATTTACTCTTTTGTTTCTAAGTTCTTTCCTTTGGCATAATATTTTTGAGATTCATCCATGTAGTATGAATAAAGCTACTATAAACACTCATGTACAAAATTCTGGGTAAATATTCCAGGGTGGAATTATTGAGTGAGAATATGCTTATCTTTTCAATAAACTTAAATTACTTCCCTATGTGATTTTTGCTGTTTTACATTCCCACCAGCAGTCTGAATTCCAGTTTCTCCATATCCTCTCCAACTTCTTTTCTTTAAGCCAATTCAATGCATGTATAGAGATATCTTATGAGTTTAAATTGCATCTTTTGGCGGCCAATAAAGCTAAACATTTCTCATATGTTTATTAGCCCTTTGTATATTTTCTTCCTTGAAATGTCTCTTCATATTATTCTCCTATTTATTTCATAAGGCTGCTTGTCCAATTTTGTCAAAAAACAAAACAGAAAAAAGAGATCAGAATTATCTAATTTTGGTAAAGCCCAATTAATCTTTTCTCTTGCATGGCTAATGCTTTTTTTTTTTGGGGTGTAATTTTTTTTTTTTTTTTTTTTTTTTTTTTTTTTTTTTCTTGAGACAGGGTCTCACTTTGTGACCCAGGCTGGAGTGCAGTGGTATGATCATGTCTCACTACAGCCTCAACCTGCCAGGCTCAAGCGATCCTCCTGCCTTAGCCTTCTGAGTGGCTTGGACTACAGGAGTGCACTATCATACCCAACTAACTTTTTAATTATTATCTTTAATAGAGACAACAATGTGTGTAGTAAAGACAAATCTATATCCAGAGTAAGTGTCTATTCCAGTAAGGACAAAACACTACCCCTTCCATGATGGAAGTGGTCCCATGTAGTCAACCTGCCACCAGGTAACTGGCTGATTACTCTGGGAAGTAGTGCCATATTAGGGACTCAGTGTGGTCTCCACTGCTGGCATATTAAGCACTCCAAGGTGGCTGTAGCCAGGTTGCCCTTGGAGAGTGCAAGCTCATGATGCTGAGCCCCTGCATTAACTCCATCTTTCCACCATGGCCACTTTGTTCATGAGCCCATTGGGCCACAACAGGGTTGGCTGGGGAAGGGGGCTGACCCACTTTCACAGAATGCGTCATTTTATCCACTTGATGATTGAAGTCCTCCTCTGCTGAGGTCACCCGTTGGTGAGCGTTTACATGGAACCCAAATATCTTCACATTTATTTTGCTCATTCAAAGAAGTCTATCTACATATCCCATCCCCAAATTTCCTTATTCACCAAATTTCCAGTCATCTTTCTTTCAAGTCTCTGACCATCCAGCCAAACTATTGCCCACAGCCCATGAATTTCTGTAGCGTTGCACTTCAGGTCATCTCTCCTTCCAAGTAAAGTGCACAACCAGGTGCACTGCTTTAAGTTTTGCTGACTGAAGATTTTTTTTTCACCACTGTCTTTTAGGAATGTCTCAGGAATGTGCTGCAGCTGTCCACTTTCACGTGGTGACTGCATATTATGTAGAACCATCTATAAATCAGGCCAGAGAGTCTTCTCTTCCTCTGTCAACTGATTGGAGGGAACTCCCCATGAAGCCAGAGGTACAGGCTGGGAGAGAGAAGGCAGTGTAGCAGGAGTGGAGATTGTGGATATTTTAACTACCTCTTCATGTAATATCACTGAGGTACAAGGCCCCTAAATTATTTTCAGTTTTATTTCCCACCCTCTGAAACAAAAATGTCTTACCAATAAGTCTAGAGCAGCTGCTACTTCTCACACACTAGATTCAATCAACATAATGTCATCAATGTAATGGACCAGTGTTATATCTTGTGGAAGAGGCAGACTCTCAAAATCTCTGTGAAGTATGTCATGATATAGGGCTGGAAAATTGAAATGCTCCTGAGGTAGGACAGTGAAAGTGTAGTGCTAGCCTTGCCAGCTGAAAGCAAAATGCTTCTGGTGAGCCCTATTGACAGAGATGGAGAAAGAGGCATTTTCCAGATCAGTAGCTATATGCCAGGTATCAGGGAATGTGTTAATTTGCTTAAGCAACGAAATCATATCTGGTACAGCAGCTGCAATTCATGTCACCTCATGGTTAAGCTTATGATAATCCACTGGCATTCTCTAGGACCCATCTGTCTTCTGCACAGGCCAAATAGGTGAGTTAAACAGAATTGTTGTAGGAATCACTACCCCTGCATCCTTAATGGTGTCCCTAATCTCTGCAATTCTTCCAAGAATGCAGTCTTGTTTCTAGCTTACTATTTTTCTAGGTGGAGGCAGTACTATTGGATTCTACTTGGACTTTACCATCACAGTAGCCTCATTCCACAGGTCAGAGAAACAATGTAGGATCTTTGTCAGCTGCTGAGTATATCTATTCCAATTATGTATTCCGGAACTGGGGTTATAACCACAGGATGGGTTCAGGGACCCATTGGACCCAATGTGAGGCAGACCTCAGCTAAAATTCCATTGATCACCTGAACTTCATAAGCTCCTGCTCTGACTTCTGGAGTACAATGATGTTTTGGGTCTTCTTTATTCAGAATGAATTAGGGCCAGAATCCAATAGTCCCCAAGAAGTCTGATTATTTTCTTTTCCCCAGTGCACAATTATCCTGGAAAAAGGCTATAGGTCCCTTTGGAGAGGCTTTAGAGAAAGATTACTAACAAATTTTTGGTATTGTACTGGTGTTCTTCCTCAAAGGGACCTGCCCTTTCCTTCGTTCAGGAGGTTCTAGCTTTGTAAATTGGCTCGACTCTAGAAATTGATTGAGGACTGTGACTCTCTGTTTCTATGATTTAGGTTAGACTGTTGTTTCCTTGACCTAAAATGTTTCTGTTTATATAGATCAAGTAAGAAATTAGTAGGCTTCCTGTCTATTTCAATTCCAGAAACACATGATAATCTAGTCAGTGTCATAGGGCTCTGTGAGTCAGATAATTCTGATGGTTGCTTTGACTTTGTTGTCCACTTTGGTAACCACATCTACATAGCCTTTGGCAGTTGAATGCTATCACTTGGCCCCTGCCATCCTGGGATCCAATTACTCCTATTGCATTTTGATTTTCCAATTCAGTGACTGCAATTTCCACTGCAAGGCCAACCTACAGAGAAGAGTGATGACCGTTTTTCAGATGCCAGGGCTCCCCTCAGAAATTTATTTCTCACAGCTAATGATAAAATGTATGTCTTCCAAACCATTCTAGTATGTGTAAGTAGGTCTTAAATGATAAAACCTCTTTAACAGTCCACTTTCCCTAAGTCATTGAATCCCTTCTTCTACATTAAACCAAGGCAGTGTGTGCTGCCTCACTCTTTGTGGGCCACCTTTTGTTCCATGTTTTGTCCTACTAATCAAACAAACTGCGAGAGCCCTTTTCACCTTCCTGAGCTGCAAGATTAAAGAAGGAATATATACTTTGTAAGCCCATATCAATAAATTATGCCTAATCAAACTTAGGTTCCTTTCATCATTATCTTATACCTTTAGTATTCATTCCCACATGTGTTCCCTAGATTTCTGTCTGTTTGAATTAGAAAAACTCAAGCAGTTCTTTATATTCACCTTTAGAGGCCTGTTGCAATGTGAGTATAGTTATAGATCTAGAATCAAAGAAAAGTGGTAGGAGGGTAGGAGTGGGTCCTGAGGAGAATCAACATTGTCTTTTATGACTCTGGGGAGGCCATACAGTTTCCTCAGGCAATGCAAGTTTAGTCCCTCAGATGGAATAGAGAGGTCAGTACCTCTTGGGTGTGGATGCCACTCTGCCAGATGTGGTTAGGCTTCCTTAGAGTTTTCTCACACATCCCCATCCTAACTTACAGGATCTCATTATTTCCCAATCAGTGCCTGCACTTTAATGGTAGATATGCTGAAGTTCCAGGGGGTTAAATTGCTTTGTAGTTTAGCCAGTTGCACAATTAAAATCCAGCATTTGATTTTCAGTAATCTCAACTCTGTAGCTACAGGAGATAAGGGTCTCCCTTCAGAGCACATATAAAAGTTTTCAGGTGACTAATGTGGTAATTGAGCTGTGAATTCAAATCCCTGAGCTCCTCTTTTTCTTTCACCACTTTGCCCAGTAGTATTAAGAATAACCAGCTAACCTCATTGCATTTGCTAGTTTTCCAAAAATGTTTGAAAGTATCATAAACATAGTCACTCAGCTTCTTGCTTCTTATGAGTGGTTGATTAGGAATATCTAATGTGTATATTTTTGTATCTTTATTACCAATTCAAGCCATGAACAAACAGTGCTATCTTTATTATTGTAAATAAAGTTACCAGGATTTTTATATCTAATCAGATCATAGAGCCAATTTTAGAAACCCCATAACCAATTCAGAAAATTTATCCTTAAAATTCTGTTCCTCTAGAATCTCTTTCAGTACCAAAATCTGTATTTTGTCAGAGTTCTTCACAGAAACAGAACAAATGGTGTGTGTGTGTGTGTGTGTGTTACAATTTATTTAACATTGGTACACACAATTATGGAGGCTGGGAATCTGTTGTGTGCAATGTGGAGACACAAGAAAGGTGGTGGTGTAGTTCCAGACTACGTCTGATGGCCCGAGAACTAGACTTGATGTTGTAAGTTCTGATCCAACTGTGAAGGCCTGAGAATCAGGGGCACCAAGTATAAGTCCCAGTCCAAGGGCAGAAGAAGATCAATGTTCATCTCATGCAGTCATGTAGACAGTAAATGCTCCCTTTTTCTGTGTTTTTCTTCTATTTAGGCACTCAACAGATTAAATGATGCTGACCTACACTGGGAAATGCAACATGCTTTACTCAGTCTACTGATACAAATGCTAACTCATCTGGAAACATCTTCACAGACACACCTAAAAATAATGTTTAACCAAATATATGGACACCCCATGACTCCGTGAAATGAACATACAGGTAGTTTCAGGAAAAGTATTCATCACAGGTAGTTTCAGGGAAAGTATTAAGGAGGAGAAAAATAACCAAGACAGGGCCCAACCAGAGGTATCTGGATAGGCAGCATAAGGTGGGGTCCAGAGGCAATCATAACTTAGTTGCAAATTCCCATAGTAGAGTAGTTAAAAGTGCTATTATCCCTTCTAGTTTATTATCATTGCAACTTTATTAGCTCTTCCTCATGTTCCATTTTTTTCTAGAACCCAGAAGAAGGTTTATATTTGGCTTCTGCTTCAACCATTTCCCAGTATAACTCAAATTAACCTTTGATGGAGGAAGGGAAGAAATGAAGAGTAAGTGGAGGAGGAGTGATTGAGTGGTTCTGGGTTCTATGTGGAGCAAGAACTTAAGTCTCATTTCCTTGCAATGCCCTAGGAAGACAGTGGGACCTCAGAGGGGAGTACCTCCAGGGTGCATCTAGAAAATGTAGACTCCATGGTGTAAAACCTAATAGTCAATTCATCTTACTTGGTCCAACAACGCAGTCAATACATATCTCCTTCTTGAAACACTTTCTTCATTTGGTTTAAATATACCAGTCTCATGCTTACTCCTACTTCACTGTCTTCTACACCTGTGATGGACAGGTCTTATGCATGCTGACAGCTTCCCCACTCAAGTGTCCATGTGTCTTAGCTTTTCTACCTGTAATTTTCACTGTTACTCAGGAGTTCACTCAGCCCATACACAAGGTTTAACACCAACAGGAGCAACTCTCAATCAATGGGATATGAGATTTGGTAGATAAATACTTCAGCTTACTCATTCCTTGATGAGAATATTTTGAAATAATTTTTACACAGTGCCTCAGAAGACCCCCAGTGAGATGGAGACTCGGTTGCCCCTAGCAGTAACCAACTTATTAATGCTCACTTTATTGAATTTTATTTCTTTCCTACTAACCTTCCTCAGTCTCTCATAAGTGTTTCCTGAAATTATGACCTAATAAAAAATCTGCACCTAAATCCTTGTTTCAAGGGAATCCAAGCTAAAGTTGGATTAAATGTTGGTTCTCTGAGGCTCTGTTCTTGGATCTCCTCTCTTTTTCTGTCTCACTCATTTTCTTGGGACTGAAATCCTTTAGTCTAATGGCTTTGAATACTATGCATGTGCAATGGTTTCCCAGGTTATGTATCCAAGCCCAGACCACTCCTCTAAACTTTTATCTCCACATGGAGATCTAATAGGTATTAGACTTAACATGTCTAAACAGAGCTTCTGATAGCTCCTCTCCAAAAAATCTGCTCCTCTGGAAGACTTACCACAATTTAGTGAATCTGATGTGTTAGAGGAAAGGAGAGAAAGCCCATGTGGAGGGAATATGTTGTTAGAGGACAACAGTAACATGAGATGAGGTTGAAGGAGTAGGCAGGGACCAGATCATGCACAGGCATTTAAGTCAAAGTAAGAAGTTTACATTTAACTCGTGTGCAATGAGAAGCTCTCAAAGGCCCTTTAGCAGGATTATAACCTGATTTAAATTACATTTTAACAGAGAAATGAGACATTGAGAATAATTGAAAGTTCATCAGGTAACAAAGTTGAAGAGGGCTTTTCCAACAGAGGAAACAGGAAGCATGACTCGCTGTCAGTTCTGATTTGCCTATCTTCTATAAACCACCTTCACTAGACCTTTAATTGATCTATGTTTTAATGTGGAGGCCATGAGCTTTAAATGTCACCTTTGTAAAAGAATTATTGGGCATTTATACAACCAGGTCCACACAAAAGTAATATCTTGGAGTAATAGAAATAGAAATAGGCCTGTGTTTATAGCCCCTGGTCCTTATCTTTTCAGATCCATAAACGTGATTTTACAAATGCAATGAGAGTGTATTCATTAGTAATAACTGGGTTTAGCTACTCACCCTTACAAAAAATTAATGAATTATCATTTTATGAATTTAAAATAAATATATTATCTGGGGTTCTTTTGGTTGGAAGTACAAAAACCAACATAAGTCAATCAAAAACTTCAAAAAAAATTATTATGTACAATACAGAAGTTTGTCGCAGAACTCAAGGCCAGGAATGCCATTTGACCCCAGGAAGAGACAAGAATAAGAAACCAAAAATACTTTCTGGGTTTTCTGTGTGTTTCATCTATGTTCCCCTCTGAGCATCTGTTTCATTCTTACTCATGTATCTCTGTGGAAGGGCTTCCTCTGATTCTCTGATCCATGTGCTAAAGCATTTTCTTCCCTTCTCTGAAGCTAGGTTTATCTACCTATTTTCTCTGCTAGTTTTAAATATTTATTAAACAAATTGAACTACAATGGAACCGCGGGTTAGGATGCAGAAACGCACTCCAGTGTCATTAGCAGTCATGGGATCCCATAGCCAGTATTCAAGAGTCTAGCTCTTTCTGTAGGCAATCTGTCTCACATTTCATATCTGCATAATGAGGGTAAACATGACAAGCATGCCCTGAACCTAATGAATGGACAAGTCTGTCAGCAAATAGTATCAGTTCCATGCATTTCCTTAGGGACTCTTTTTTCAGAGGACCCAGTTATTCCACCATTTCAGCTTCACAATGTCAGAGATTCATTCTCTCGTCAGTGTTTTTCATCCTTCGTTAAAATCTAGTGCCTTAAGAATGAATCCTCTAGGACAGGTAGTGACTTAGGGAATCACAGTTTTGCCTCCGGACTCCCAGCCAAGTGTTGGGCTCTCTCCCTCCCATTCGCCTCCCGTCCCACTGCACCCCTCCTCCCACTCTCTGTCTTTCCTTGACTGTTGAGCTGTTTTGACAGAATTAATTGAGTAAGGAGCCAGAGACCAGTGTGATTCTGGGTTAGAAACATAAACGCACTGGTTAGAAGAAAAAGCAAAAAAATGTCGGATACAGGCACGGCATCAGAGTTGGCTTATCAGACATGTGTTAGCCTGAAGTGCAGGAGCAGCAGAATTGACTTTGGGAACACAGGCTGGAGCAGAAATAGACCGGGAGACTGTTCCACACCCAGAGGACAGCTTTTTACACATATAGTTGTATTTGCTGGAAAGTTCTCTTCTACTTAACCCTGTATGGGAGACTGCCATGGAGAATCTGACACAGCTGCTTCTCCATGTGCAGAAAGAGCATATCACACAGAGAAGCAACTGTTGAGACTGTGAAATCTGATTTATTATATAAGTGTAAATGTGTAAATGTAGCCATATAATAAGTACTCAGTCTAGCCTCAGAGTCTAAAGTTGTCAATTTTTACAATCAAGTCTTGATTCTCTTATTTCTGTCTTGCCTCAAGCTTACAGGCCCCAAAGACTCAGTTAATTCACTTTCGCTTGGCATGAGACACAACTTTATCCCTCCCTGACCTCTTTCTGCCTCTTTCTTGACCTTTTACCAGTAACCAATTATTTTTCTTTGAATAAAGTAAAATGTATCTTTGACATCCCTCTCGTTAAACGTCAACCATGTTGGCAGGTTGTGCAGGGATGGACAACAAAGATTTTTACTGGGGAAATCAGAGGATGAAACATCGTTTTTTAAATGTCATGAAAAGGTCTAGGATTATAGGACACTGCTCTGCTCCTGAAAGAATTGTCTACTTACACTAAGAAATAACAGAATAGTAGGGTGTTACTATTATGATCACCTGAAGCTTGAGGAGAAAAAAAAGTAGTTCAATCACAAGAATTCTAAGCTTTTCCCCAAGTTTCAAGAAAATGTCTACCCACATTTTCCTTCAAATGTTCCTTTCATTGTTTCATTCCTTTAATGTTGTTTGCAGACATAGATCTTGCCTTAGAAATGGTCTGCACATTCAGTCAAAGTGACAGGTCTGATGATTCCAGGAAGCTTGGGAAGAGGCATGAAAGGCCAGAACCAACGTCAAGGGGTCAGAGGTGAGCGCAGGACACGTGGAAGCTCATCTTCCCCAGCAAGAGGGAACTCAACAGCTCACATCTACAGGCAGCAATGGGAGCTGCTTGTCCCTGAGAGCAAGGCATAAGCCCAGTATTCAGACTCCTGAGGGGATGAGGGAGTAGTGGCTCAAGCCTGAACCCCAGAATGAGTACAAGGATAATCAGGGCTCAGGAGAACAAGCAGAGGGCAGGCAGGGCTAGTGGGGCCAGGTCAAGCATCAAGAACACCAGGATACTATCCTGTAAAGAGAAGAGGAAAATGCAGTAAGGATGGGTATAAAGGCCAGGAAGGAATTATTCACTTGAAACTCACATTAGCTAAGGAAGAAGTCTGGGGCTCAACACAGGAAAAAGAGCTAAGCTATGTACAGATCCCACACTGATGTGAGCCAGGCCAGAACCTGGTGCAGTATCCCAGGGACTTACTCAGCTAGCTCCATGTGAGTCACAAACAGTACTGATATCTATTAACATATCTTATCCTCACATAATCACAAAGTCTTTGAGGTAAACTAGACAAGCGTCTTTCTGTTTTACCCATGAAAACACTTAGGTTCAGAGGAGTTAAGTGATTAACATTACACAGCTTCAAAGCAGCAGCAGCAGGGTCAAACCCTAGCCTCCTGCAGTTAAATTTATTCTTCTCTGGGCACTAACTGCTTCCCATATTCCTTGATCAACTATCAGTTCTTATCTAGTTCCAGAGTCAGTGGTTTAACCAAGTAGCCCCACATGGATTACATAATGGGGCTTCAGACCCGAGGCTTTTTTGAGTCAGCCACCCAGGGGCTGCACTTGCATTTTTTAACCAAATTGGGACAGGGCTTCTTCCTTCAATCTCCTGAAGAGGTCTGTAGTTCAGGGCTGGTATTGTGGTCTCTCTGATAAGACTTTCTCATGGGCATTCTCAAAAAGCCCTCTACCGTAGTTCCACTCTCACAGACTAATTTAAAATCTAGGAGTGATGACAAATAGAATGAGGTAGAACCATCTTTCATAGTTTAACTTAGAGTTTCAAGGCTAGGGTCATCTAAGAGAATAACCTTGGGTTGAGAGTAAAGACTGTTTATTATGATCCTACTATATGATTTGAAAGCAGTTTTAATGATTTTGAAGAGTTGCTTAGTTTCTCCAACTTTCACTTTATGTTTAATATAAAGATGTTGATCAAATAATTTTCAAAACACCTCTTGTTTTTACATTCAATACCTGTATGTTCTCACAATCAATACCTGTATAGTGTCAGCCCTACCTCTACACACCAGCCCCAGGAATGAAACCCACCACAGGACCTGGACTTCCAGCCATATCCCTGGAAGTACTTATAGAGCAGGTGATGACTATGAGTAGCTTCATGGCGCTTGTGGAGATACCCTTTTCCCCAGAGTACACCCCCATCATTTCCTCTTCCTTTATCATCCTCCTTGCCAGCCCTTATGAACTCTCCATCTGTAGGACTTACCTGAGCAGATGACAGCCACATCTTCCTGGTGGGTGCAGTCGTGATATCCCCAAAATCTGTGCTGGCACTGCTCCAGGGACTGCTCCTCTCCCGAGCAATGAACGTCATCCAGCCAGATGCGGCCAACCCCAGGGCCATAGCTTTTCCGGTCTTTGAAGGACGGAGAGAGGGACTTTCCACAGCCCAGTTGCTTGCATACCACCTGGTCCTCCTTTTCTCCCCAATTATCATCACAGACAGAGCCCCATACGCCCTTGTGCAGCACCTCCAGTCGCCCAGAGCAGAGCTTGTCTCCTCCTACTAGTCTCAAGTCAAAGGGATCTGCATGATGGGGGAGGAAGTCAGAGGTTGGAGACAGGAAGGGAAAGGAGAAAAATAGATCATTTATTTTTAAAATTTTTTCATTTTGTATTCTTTGTTTGTTTTGAGATATCATCTCACTCTGTTGCCCAGGCTGGAATGTAGTGGTGTGATCACCACTCCCTGCAGCCTCAACCTCGAGGGCCCTAGTGATCCTCCCACCTCAGCCTCCCGAGTAGCTGGGACTACAGGTGCGTGCCACCAAGTTCAGCTTTTTTTTTTTTAATTTTATTTTTTAGGAGACAGGGTTCTACGTATGTTGCTCAGTCTAGTCTCAAACTCTTGGGCTCAAGTGCTCCTCCCACCTTGGCTTCCCAAAGTGCTGGTATTATAGGCGTGAGCCACTGCAACTGGCCAAGAAGATCATCCACATCCTCACCACCCCCATAAGCACATTTGAAACTTTCCACCTGTATTTCTGTGATCAGAGCTCCTTCTCTAGCTCTCCATCAGGTTCTAACCCCTGTTGTCCAGGTCGGCTTCCCTCACAAGGATCTTTTCACTTCCCCATCTATTTTATAAATCTAATATTTATAAATGACATTCTAATAAGTTTTAAAAATTGAAGAACTTAACAGATATATAGAAAGATGTGCCTTGTTCCTACAATATAGAATTCAAAATAATAAGAGTTCATATTAATATAGTGCTTAATATTTAAAGCATTTTCAGATACAAAATTTATTATTATTATATCCATTTCAAAAACAAAGGAATTAGTTATCTGCCCAGTTAAATAAGTTTGCAATGGTCCTTTGGTGCATGAGTAGCTCTTTGTAAATACTGTTTGAATGAGATTCCACATAATTAAATCCATAAATAAACCTAGTCTCTGGATGCACAGGCATTACCTTCACATTCGACCCACGTGTCTTCATCATGGATGCAGGTGCTCTTCCCCCAAGACCCAGAAGGGCAATCCTGAAGGGTTGCTTCTCGTCCTGAGCATGACATCTGGCTCAGCCACATGGATCTTTGGCCCTGGGCAGGTTTGTTGCAGCGTTTTTGAGTCAGTACAGCCCTCCCACATCCCAGCTGCCGGCACACCACCTTTGCGGCCCGGAGGCTCCAGGCTGTCTGGCACACACTATACCACTGGTTCTGGTGCTTCACTTCCACGCGTCCCTTGCAATGCCCGGGGCCATCAGCCAGCCTGACATTCTCTGGGACTGGGGAGAAAGGGCTCTCTGGGTCTGAGGGGAAAGAAAGAGAGTGTGTCTGTTCCCTGCCAGAACATGGTCTTCTCAGTAAAGGGGGCCCAATGGACCCATCTCTCAGTTCTTGGTGTTCAGTACAAGGCATGCTAAAGTGCTTGAAACTGCCTCATAGATGCCTGCTGAAAGAATGAATGAGGGAATTAATGAAGAAAATGTAGTTTCCAAATTCCAAGTTGCATCATTATCATTTCTGTAGCATTTTAGTTTTTCAAATTGTTTTCACGTTCAAGTTGTCATTTGATCCTCACAAGAGATCTTGTATAGACTTTTAAAAATAAATGCAATAACATACAAGATATGTCCAACACCAAATGCCTTTTGGTTCATTGTTGGCGCTGCAAACTAAATATATCAGATTAGTGCTCCCAACCCTCAATCTTTCTAAAAAATAGGACAGAGTCTTCAATGTCAAGGCAAAAGGTGACTGTTTCTCTAGAAACAAATTCTGTGGGGAGACAAAGAAAGAGGAGTCATGGACTAGCTCCTCAGTCACATCGCTGTCTAATGAACAAAAAAGAAGAGACTATTCATACATAGAAAGCAAGTATATGGGGTGAAGTAAAGGAACACAGACCTCTTTGTCTATGTATCTCTCTATCATCTATCCACCTATTAGATTGTGTTAGTTTCCTATGAGTATGTCTTGTCTACCTGACTAGAAGATAAACTCCTGGAAAACTAAGACTATTTTTTAAAAAGCATACATTATACTTTGTGAGCTCATTTCTTCCCCCATAACTCCATGCCCAGCTCCAGATACAAGATACTCTATTCAACAAATGTTTAGTGGTGTGCATGTTGGCATTTGTGTAAACAAGAGAAACAAGTTCTCATATAGATTGAAACTAAGTTAAAAGTATTTGCTCAATCAAGTAGAAATAGCAGTTCTAGATGAAGATATTGTTTATCTCCAGCACTGACAATTGGGAAAGTGTGAAATGTGGGGGGTGAGGGGCCAATTAGCCATTGTATGAAAGTCTATGGTGGGGAGTGAAGACAAATAAGAGTGGCCACGAGGGGTATGGCAGCTGGCAAGTGGTCTGGGGCCCCTGACATACTCACTCTCACACAATGCCCCAGCATCTTCATTATGTAAACAATTGTAAGCTTCTTCTTGCTCACATTGAGCCAGTGTATCTTCTGTTCCTGTGCAACCGACCTCTTGGATGAAGACCTTTTGCTCGTTTTCTGCTGGTGGCTCATATAAAATACCACTGGGGGTTCCGTTGGCAGCTCCACAGCCCAGCTCCTGGCATACTACAGCCACATCCTTAATGTCCCAGCCATCATCACACACGGTGCCCCACTGGCCATTCTGTTTCACCTCCACCCGCCCTTCACAGCGGTGGAGGCCCCCCACCAACCGCACTCCAGATGGAGACGCTGCAAAGAGATAGGTTATAGCTAGAGACCTGAGAGGAGCTCAGAGGGTCCTTAGGTATGTACTCAGTCAATCTGGGACTCTTCCACCATTCAAATGGTGTAGAGTGTTGGGGAACTAGAAATGAGGGATCAGAAGAAAAGGCGAGGAAGAGGAGCTTCAGAACTCCATCTCTGAGTTCTGGTTCTGCTACAGCCTTAATGGTACCCTGCCAAGAAACTCTACTTCAAGATACCTGGACATGACTGCTGGCATTATCAGATTGAAGATTAAGGAAAAGAGGTTGGTTGAAGATCCAGCAGAGTTTTAGATTCTCTGGAGGTCAGAATCAGAAGGACCTAAAGAGATCACAAAGTCCACCCCATTATTTCACAGATGAGGACAATCATCCTCATGAAAGTGGTGGTCCTGTGGCTACATTGTCCAAAAGAGGAAACCCCGGACCCGAACAGAGGTGTAAAGAGAATATCTGTTGTGTTTTTCTCCTTCTTGACTCTGTCTCTCTCCATGGCAGCCAGATTGAGGCAGAGTGTCTATAATTCAGGCTGAACAACCTAACTGTCTCTCACTCTCAGTGGCCAATCCATGCCCATCCTTGCTGCTTCCTATAAAATTGTTCCTTGTTCAAGTACCCACCTCAGAAGAAATACAGAGCACTGGGAGAGGGAAGAGTCAGAGTCTCAGAGCCCCAAGAGTTTGATCTAATTCTACGGACTAGAAGCATAAGAGAGGATCCATGGAACCTCCAGATAAGTTGTGAGAAATCTAGGACTTGGTTCAGTTTCATGTCTAGAACTCTGGAAGTAGAAAAGACTAACAGAAGTGAGGTGAGATGGCTCATGCCTGTAATCCTAGCACTTTGGGAGGCTGAGTCAAGTGGATCACTTGAGGTCAGGAGTTTAAAATCAGCCTGGACAACATGGTGAAACCCTGTCTCTACTAAAATAAATAAATAAATAAATAAATAAATAAATAAATAAATAAATACAAAAATTAGCCAGAAATCGCTTGAACCCAGGAGTCGGAGGTTGTAGTGAGCTGAGACCATGCCACTTCACTCCAGCCTGGGCAACAGCGACACTCCATCTTGAAAAAAGAGAGAAAAAGAAAAGACTAACAGAAATTATCTTCCTTCCACCAAGACATGCAAGGAGAGTAGAGATGGCTGTGTAGGGAGACCAGGGAAGAGCCTATTAGACAGCAAACACTTGTTAGGTGAGTACTATATTTCTGTTTTGTTTGTTTGGTTTTTAGTGAACTCAGAGAACAGCGATGAACAAGAGAGATAGCATTGCTGCCCTCAGGAAGCTTATATTAAGCTTGGCAATCCCACCAAGCCTCCTGCAGCCTCAGAGCAATATAGCAGAGGCTGAATTTGCCATGTTTACATGGAGAGAGACAGTTAGCTGACAGAGTTCTGGTGCACCAGGAGAGGCCACGTTTGGACTGGAAGTCTATGGCCTATTGGAAGATGAACAGCTTAATAAGGGCCAACATGGTTCACATGGGATGACCCAGATTGCATGCATGGATGGAATATGACTGCTGAGGACCAGATTTCCCACAGACTGCCTTGTCTCAACTGCACACAAACTCCCCAGAGTTTAGAATCAATCCAAGAGAAGTAGTTTAGTGAGAAAACTCTAACCTGGCTAATTTTAAACTGCATCAGGAAGTTTATGTTTAGTTCATGCATTTTTTTTTTTTTGTTTCTTTCCTTTTCTTCCTTAAATTTTTTTGGGAAAAAAATATATAAAATGGAGGCTATAGATAGCAATTAAAAGTTAACCATAAAAAATAAGGCTTTTATATAAACCATAAAAACTAAGAAAAGTTTTCATTTTCACACAACTGAGTTTAAGGCTCATAGATCTGGATAAAAATATAATTTAAGAGCAGTTACCCAAAAATGTTTTTGATCTTCACGAGTAGCATGAACCATAAATAATTTTGGGGTCATTGTATCTGAGATTAGAGTTTGGATTGGCATTATTGCATACTACAGGAAATACTAGCTATCAGGATTAACAGTATATTTTCTTTCCTTGCTGATTACAAAATTCTCAATTTTTAATCAGTTTTCATTTTCTATGGGGTAGAAGACTGAAATAGCCATGGGAAAGAAGAAATAAATTTAAAAAAAACAAAAAATATGTAAACAAGAAATTCAGGGAAAGAAGAAATAAATTTAAAACAAACATTTTTAAAACAAGAAATTCAGCTTGATAAAAACAGAAGGGTTGAGAAAATAATAATCTGAATGTCCAGATGAGAACCCAGGAAGGTTGCATCCATCAGGGTATAGAATTCTCCACACCAATAGCAGTGTTTCTGGCTGCCCCTCTCTGGTAAAGTCTCTATGATCAAGCAGAAAGGGAGACTGGAGGGATAATATGCAAGAAACGGATAATCCACAACCTGTAGCCTCCCCTTCTATAAACTCATTCTCTCTGTGCACCTTTTCCTTGGGTTTACAATTTGTGCATTACCCAAAGACTCCCTGAGCAGGAAATCCAGCCTATACTCTGCTGGTCAAGCTATGTGCTGCAAGCAACAATGCATTTCTAATTCAAACAAAGATACCATTAAGCCTGGCAGGGGGACCTGGATATGCTGGAAACCAACAGGAAGAAACCGAAAGGAAGTTCATTTTTCAAGTATGCCCATAAGGCAGTGAAGTGCATTCTAGACCTGAAATGAACCTAGCTCTTACTTGGATGCTGGCCAAGTGGCCACAGAAACCAAGTAGGGACAGGTGCCCTGCCAGGGTAAACCACCCAAACCCTTCTAAATTCTGGAGGTGGAAATCTGCCCACACAAGACTGACTGGGTGAGGTAGGAAGCCAGAAAGGAAATGTGCTGGGCCTGTTTTGAACCAGTCTTTCTCTGTGGCTCAAGAAGTTTCAAAATTTCCCCTCTCCTGAGCTTGAGGCCTCCCTCTCAGAAACCCCCAAAAATCTTACCTAGGAATGCAGGTCTGGTGCAAATGGCTGGTGAAGAAAGAAGGAAATGAGTGAGGTCAATTTCCAAGACTTTATTCAAAGAACACGACTCTCTAGAAAGCCTTCGCAGAACCGTGTGAGACAAGAGTGGTAGATGCAGCACCTCCAATGTCAGCCCTGTTGGGACCTTCTTCTGGGATGACCATCTTCCAAGGACACAGGGACACTGGCTAGAAATCACAGAGACCAATTCTACCACAGCTAACTGGTTCAGCCTGTTTCCTTCACACACGGTGGTGGATAGATTGGTTTTCTATTCTAGTCAATTAGATTGATTGGTTATTACTGCCTGAAGTAAAAGTGTGGTGATGCAGCCTCTTGGCACAACAAGAAAGAGTGCTGGAGGCCACTGGGAAGATGCACTGGCCAGGGGAGATAAAGATGCCACGGTGAGCAGTGCAGAAAGTAGGGCAAAGGGGCAGGATATGTCTGTGTTCATTGGCACAGCATTTAGACCAGGTAAGCAAACTCTTACTGTAAAAGGCCAGACAGTAATATTTTCAGTTTTGTGGGCCATATAGTGTCTGTTGCAACCACTCAGCTCTGCCATTGTAGCCTGAGGACAGTCTCATGTATGTATGCAAATGAGGATGGCTATGCTACATTAAACCTTTATTTATTAGACACTGAAATTTAAATTTCTTGTCATTTTCATGTGTCATAAAATATTATTTTTCTTTTGTTTTTTTCCTACCATTTAAAATTATAAACCTCATTATCAGCTTGCAGGCTGTTTTAGCTGATTTAGATGAATAGCTCAGAAAGTGGCTCTATATGTAGTTCCAAACCTCCAGATTCCAGCAGCAGCCTGTCTTTAACACATGGGAGATTCTTCCTACAGGATCTCTGTATATTTGGACTCCTTTCTCCATAAGGTCCCTCCTAATGCTGTAGAGAGTCCTGAACCCTGTAACCTTCAGAAGTCACTGAGGCCTATGCGTTTTCAACTGCAAAACACCCACCTCCCCCATCTTACAGGATTTTTCGGAAGGAGCAAATATCTTTGGACCTCCAGCCTACAGTTTTTCAGGCAGATTCAAGTGGTTTACCCTGGAATATTTTCTTTCCTTGGTTTCCAAATAACTTCTCATTACCCTCATTCCCTTAATCTTTAGAATGTGACCACTCTCAGACTCAATGAGGCCTTCTCTGCAACCGTCCAAAACTCAAGGTTATATTATACATAATGGGAAAAATTGCATAACCACCACCCCAGCATGTGTACATGTGAAGGAAAGTGAGCCTGGCGAGCCTGATATGCAGGTGCAAACATGATATGTCCAGTAAGTGACTCTGAAGCTCTGCAGTAGGGTGGGTAACTGCAGAAGGCATGGACCAGAAAGGCTTCATGAAGCATGAGCCTGGAAGACCTAGTAGTATATCCATGAGGGGCAGGACTAGCCGTTGAGTGGTGTGGGGGGTGTATGGATGTTTAAGATGTGGTCAGTCCCTTACATTGAACACAAAAGTGTCCTGTTGAGAGGCTTGCATGGGCTTTGGTGGTGCAGTAGGTCATCAGGACATAAAAGTGGATGTGATTGATTAGTGTAGGGACTTACCAGGCCTTGCTAGATGCTTTATATTAGTTATCTTATAAAAAATACTGCTAAAAACCTCTGAGGAACATAATCTTATCCTCACTTCATAGATGAGAGAGCAAGATTTCAGAGAGGTATGGTAACCTACGAATTCATAAAGCTAAGAAATCAAAAAGGCAGGATTGAAAACCAGGTCTCCTTTGCTCCACAATCACCAGATTAACTAGGTTAATCTCTAGATTATTCTAAGCAATGAGAAACTGCAGAAAATTTTTTTAAAAAATTATATGAAACACTTTTCAGAGGAAACCAGACAATATGATCAATGAAAGGTGATTGTCTTGCAGTTCTACTTCCTTTCCTGGCTCTACTTGCTGCTACCTGGTGCCCATTCATTTGTCTTCTTACTAATAGTACATTTAGAAACATTTATGTAAAAAGAGAAATGGGATAAACTACCATTACTCTGTCATTACAAATATAGGAAAATAGAAAAAAATCTGATAAAGTGAATTACAAATGTGTATGGATTCAGTGGCTTTTTAAGGATTAGACTAGTTACCAAATGTAGAAAGGAAGGAGAAGCTCACCCTTGAAAAACATCTAAATCTGTTCCAGGTTCACAGGGAGAAAGTTCTCCTAATCAAAGTTCCAGAAAACTCTGAAGCCTAAACCAGCAGGTGCAGAGATACTCACCAAGGATCAAGGAGAATAGTAGAGCCATGACCAAGGCAGCTGAAGATGATGAGCTGAAATGTAAGGCTGGAAGGAGACCCCCGGGCAGCAATATTTAGTTTGAGCTCCAAATATGTTAAGAGGAGGGACAAAGACAGGTCCTGAGTGTGGTCAAAGCATTATCAGATGGTCAGAAACCAATAGACTTGGGAGGCAGAACTGACAGAGCTGGACTTGCTGAAATCAGCATGTTCCAGAAGAAGGGAGGTGGCCAGAACTGGCAGAAAATTCCTGAAGAGAAAACAGAAACAGGCTGTCATGACTTGGTTCTGCTGTAAGTCCAGCTCCATCCATCTCTGCTATAGCCCTTTTGTTATGTAAACAGAGGAAACATCTCCCACAAGGAAAGGCAGGTACCAAAAATATGGTCATCTCTCAGTAGAAGACAAGGCAGTACTTAGTCTCCAAGGATGGTTTGCAAGGGAAGTAAGTCAATTTTTATTCCTTTACCCAAGAGGGAAGTGTCTAGAAAATTTGGAAGCCAGAAGCCACAGGATAAATGCAGAGTTGCCCTTGGAGACATACCCCATAAAGCATAATCCATGGTGCCAATCTCCGCATATAGGCCTGACTTTATTGGCTTCAAACCAGCTTTCTCGGTACTAAGCAGAGGGTCCAATATACAAGTTTGTTATTTTTCTATGCTTCTGCTGGTGTATGCCCATCTTTGGAAGCTGGATGGAAACAGATCCCTGAGGTGAGGGGCATCACAGTCATTGAACTCAAGTTGTCTGTAGGTCTAAGACATTATGGACAGAGATTAAGCAGTAAGACCCCCTAAAGCCCCTCTGTCTTGTTATATTATTAAGTATAACTATGCTTCATGAGCTATTCTACTCCAGATTGATCAAGCAATCAATTTTGTATGCTAACATAATCCTTGCATTCCAAGCAGGGTAATTGTTCCTCTACAGTGAGACATTTTTGCTTCTTTGTAATATTCAGGTCACTCAGCAGAAATCTTGGTTCATTGTAGCATTCATTTTTAATCCCGCGTTTCTTCACTTACTTAATATTGTATTCAAGGAAAAGTTTTTAGCACTCATGAATGCCAGGTAGTACATGAAGGAACAAGGGATAGTTTTGCACTGTAAAAGTATATGGTCTAGTAGTTGTGATAGCATGTGGAAACTGCTGTTAAGAGAGAAAAGTATAAGAAATTTTGGAGGCCAGGCAAGGTGGTTCATATCTGTAATCCCAGCACTTTGGGAGGCCAAAGTGGGAGGATTGCTTGAGCCCAGGAGTTTGAGGCTGCAGTGAGCTATGATCAGGCCACTGCACTTCAGCCTGAGTGATAGAATGAGACTCCATCTTTGAAAAAAAAAAGAAATGAAATGAAACTTTGGAGGAAATGGTTACTCTGTTTGGATCTAATCAGAGAAGACTTCACAGTAATGATGATACTTGGAGCAGGGGTTTAGGATGAGTTAAGTGGAGAATCCGAATAGGAAAATATTTTGTCATGCATATGCAGACAAGTGAAACAACATTACTTATTTAAGGAACCACAGGTAGTTTGGAATGACTGGATTATAGCCTGCTTAGTGATCAGGGGCCAGGGGTTACTGATGTTGAAAGTAAAGACACTAGATGATAAGCAAGTAGCAACAAGAGCCAGATAATTGAGGGTCTATTATGAATGGGTTTGTAAATGCTAACTATTCACATCCTTCCCTCTTTAGATTCTGAAGTGACACAGCAATGGGGACAAAATTCAGAAAAGCTTCAAAATATCATCTTTACTGTTGATGAAGCTACATTAGACTGCCACTGGGATCTAAGGTTCTATGCATTTACCTTCATTCTTCAGGAGCCAGATGTGCACAACTGAGTTTACCCTTGGAAAAGAAAAGACTTTGTGTGGCTTGAGGGAAGACAAACCTATTAGCAAACACAGGTTTCATAATTCAGAAATATATTTTCCCCATTCCATGTAGAAAATTGAGTGAAGGAAGAGGAGAAAAGAAAAAGAAAACTTTTCCCCCCAATATAGTATTTTATGAACAGGCGTGAGAACATGAAGAAAGGAAAAGGAAACTTTTTAGCCAGGAAGGATATTATCCCACAGGACACAGGAGGTCACCGAAGGGTGTTACACATTTGAGGTATGTATTTTGGCTGCAGCACTGAGGAGGATTTGGGATGGAGGAGATCAGTAATGGGACATTAAGACCCATTAAGAGATCACTGCACCAGAGAGAGCAGAGGAGGACTTCAGTAGGAGGTAGAAGAACGTACCTGAAACCTACTGTGTTTGGAGGATAAAAGTTACTTAACATGAGCAAGGAGGCTGGATTGGCTGGAAGCTTCTAAAAAGTGGTAAAGGTCTGAAATAATCACTAAAAGGAAAGGGAGTCTGAAAAAAGACAACTAAACTATCTGTTTTCAGCATTGGGTAGAAAAACTTGCATTTGTAAGCAGCATCCACGTGCCCAGTTGTGGGATCTTCTCAGGCTGCAGTCAGAAGGCTGATGAGAGAGGCCCATAAAGCCAGAGTTCAAGCTGAGGGACCCACCCAACTGGTGTATGAGGCTTAGAGAAGACCAGGACATGGGCTGATGAAAAGTGAAAACAGAAATAAGTTCTGGGAAAGGGAACCTAAGTGAGGGAAGTGCTGGGGAAAAGGAGACTGTTAGAAAGTTCAAGGTATAGGAAGTTGTTCCGAGATTTAGAGAGAAGTGCTTGAAGTTTCAGAGAAGCTGTTCTGGGCAATGACCAGGCACAAGCCAGGGTATGAGAAGAGAGTGAAGGAAGAAGTTTCAGAAGCTGAGGGGTTTAGGGAATTGAGAAGTGGTTATCAAGAAGAGGACCGCCAAGAAAAGGGAGGTGGAATGGGAGGCACAGGTTAGGGAAGCCCAAAGCTATGCGGAAGTAGATACCTGTCTGGAGGACATCAATACATGACACACAACAAAAGCTAGAAGACATTCTGAGGGGCCCTCTCAGGGAGGGCAAGCTTCATGTCCTGCAGGTTTGGTATCAAGGTAAAACCCCTCGGATAAATAGTTGAGTATGTCAATTGTGGCTCCGTGAGAGTAGAAAACCATCCAAATTGCTCTCCCTTACATGTCAAGTGCTTAGCATGCAATAAATGTTTGCTGAATCAACAAATGCATGCAGGAATGATTGTATTGTGAGACAGAACATCACCGAGCCTTTAGACTCACCAGAAATGCCATCTCTTGGCTCTATTCCTTGTCCACATTGTGCTTTCTGGTGGCTGGGACTGACATTCTGAGACGGTTACAGAATGACTGAGACTCTCCCAGGCCAATGTTTTATTGGCAATTGATCTAGAACACAGAGTTCTGATGGGTTTGGTTGCTCTTTCCTGTGTACACCTGCAAAAACACCTCTAAATAATCACTTTGATTCCCTTCTGTCGCTCTCACTGTGTCCCTTCTCCCTTCCCAATAGTGACCAAGATGGAGAAGCTCAACATTATGTCACATGAGAAATAGATCCAGGACTTGGGGTTCAGGGAACATAAGCACTGTCTTCAGGAACTTAAAATAAAATTGTTCTACGGGATTTGTGAGGAGAAAACACCATGTACCTATGGAAACTAGTTGACACAGGTTTGAACTTGGCTGGTCCATCCAGTAATACACAGATTTTTTTCAACGAAATACAGAGGGCAAATTTTTCACATGTGCAAGAACTGAGTATCTGGGTATAATAAGGAATGACTATATAAAAAAAAAATTAAAACCCATCATGAGAAAAAGAAAGACAGAATAGGTTTCCCCAGAGACCATAAACTCTCTATAACTGTACACATTGAGTCACATTGCCTGTTAATAGATCCATTATTTATGGTTGGTTATTATTAATACTTTTTTAATATCACTAATCTTAAGATTGTTTATGGCAAAGAAAAATCCAATCACTCACAGAAAAGAGGCCCTAAGGACTTGGGAGTAAAAACTCCAGCACCAACCCTGTCAGCTTGGGCCCTTGTGGATGCTGCAGGGCAGACAGGACACCTGCACTGTGGCCTCCCTCAGGGTCATGACAAAATTGCAATGGCTTTTCATTCTTCAGGTATCTGCAATTAGGGATCCAAGAGGACAGAGAACAGATGATAGCAGCCCAAAGGCTGGAGTCCACAGGGAGGAAACTCAGTGAGCCTCCCCGTCCAGGGTGCCCTGGTTGAACCTGGACTGCCTGCCCACATCCTGCTAGCAGCAAAATCGGCCCTAGCTGTCCTTGTGTCCCTGGCTTGCTCTGCCCTGGAACTTCTACCTGTGCTTTTCTGGACTTTCCTGGAACCATCTTCAAAAAGCAACAATATAGTGCAGAGGCTATGAGCATGGGTTTTGGGTGCAGGCAGACTTGGCTTCCAATTCTCACTCAGTAACTTACTAGCTGTGGGACCCTGTACAAGATAGATGGGTCCTTTCTTGGTAGCTTTGTTGACAAGATTTATACATTTATTTATTTATTTATTTATTTATTTGTTTATTTATTTATTTTTGCTAGGATGATCAGTTTTCATTTCTTCATTTTAAAAACTGAATGTTTAATTAATTTAATCTTGCTTAATCCACATTCATGTTCCTCTTTTAAATGGGAAATCATAAGTGACAGGAAAGCAAATAGCTTACAGGGTCACACCTCAGAAGCACTCTGGAAGTACCCTGCAAAGAGGCCAGCTCAGTTCCAAAGGCTAATTAGCCTTGTCCAGGCACCATTGTGCCCCAAAGTCGGGTCACTGGACACATATTCATGCTGAAAGCCCACATTCTCATGTCAGAATAAATGGTTCAGTACAGGACTCATGAAGAAAGAGGAAAGAGGAGCTATCCAAGGAGCTGGCCTGGCATGGGAAGTATCATGAGGGTTACTAGACATCACTGCACTTTGCTGCCCCTGCATGGAGAACATTACACCAGTGCAAAATTGGAGTTTTGTAAAAGAGTCACATGAACAGTTTTCTCATGAGCACTCCCTACTTAGCCTTGATAATATTGTACTGTGAAATTCCACTCCTTCCTTACCAAGGAGATGATGATTTTCCTTAATCCATGTGATTGAGAGAACCAGCTGTTCTACCTAGACCCCCCACACCGATTTCTCTTCTTGAGGGTCTGCCAATCTTCTCTGTGTGTCCACATAATTTCTGTCACATGTGGTCTCGGGGACGGGGGGAGGGTGTAGTTTCCTATTTTCAGCTCCTGACTCTTTTTTATTAACTGGTGTTCATCACCTATTCTTGAAAACAAGTTGGAAATGGAATAAAGAGATAATAATGATACAGGAGATGGCTAAATGCATTTAGGAGGAGGGGAGAAAGGAAGAGCAGACGGGGGCTATCCTCCATCACCCCTTATTTCAGTGCTCTCAAAGTTGGTAATACAATTTTTATTGAATATTATCAATTTAACCACAAATATTTAGTGATTATCTCTTGTGAACCAAGCACTGTCCTAGGCTGTGGAAAAGAGGAGGACAAGAATTAGAGTTGGTTAAAACATAGTCTTTAACACACAAGCAGTAATTAAATTAAAAGGCAGTGATTAATTAAATTAAAAGGCAGTAATTTTGAATGCTACAATATAAATGTAAGAAACTTGGGATGGGAGGGGTGTGGTGGCTCACGCCTGTATTCCAGCATTTTGGGAGGCCGAGGTGGGCAGATCACAAGGTCAAGAGATCAAGACCATTCTGGCCAACGTGGTGAAACCCTGTCTCTACTAAAAATACAAAAATTAGTTGGGTGTGGCAGCATGCGCCTATAGTCCCAGCTACTCAGGAGGCTGAGGCGGGAGAATTCATTGAACCCAGGAGGCAGAGGCTGCAGTGAATGGAGATGGCTCCACTGCACTCCAGCCTGGGTGACAGAGCAAGACTCCATCTCAAAAAAAAAAAAAGAAAGAAAGAAACTTGGGATAATTATTTATTCATAGTCTCTATTGTATTCTTGCAACTTTTAGTACAGTATCTATCCTTAATATTTGATTAATAAATATTCTAATCAGGGTGCACCCAAGATGGCCAAATAGGAACAGCTCCAGCTTCCAGCTCCCAGCATGAGCGACATAGAAGATGGGTGATTTTTGCATTTTCAACTGAGCTACCAGGCTCATCTTACTAGGTCGTGTTGGACAGTGGGTGCTGGTCAGTGGGTGCAGCCTGACCAGTGAGAGCTGAAGAAGGGTGAGGCATCGCCTCCCTGGGAAGTGCAAGGAGGAAGAGAATTCCTTTTCCTAGCCAAAGGAAATTAAGAAACACAACACCTGGAAAACCAGGTAACTCCCACCCTAATACTACGCTCTAATAAGGGTCTTAGCAAATGGCACACCAAGAGATTATATCCCACACCTGGCCCAGAGGGTCCCACGCCAATGGAGCCTCCCTCATTGCTAGCATAGCAGTCTGAGATCTAACTGCAAGGTGGCAGCAAGGCCAGGGGAGGGGCGCCTGCCATTCTGAGACTTAGTAGGTAAACAAAGCTGCTGGGAAGCTCCAATTGGGTGGAGTCCACCACAGCTCAAGCAGGCCTGCCTGCCTCTGTAGACTTCACCTCTGGGGACAGGGCATAGCTAAACAAAAAGCAGAAGAAACCTCTGCTGATGTAAATGTCCCTGTCTGACAGCTTTGAAGAGAGCAGTGGTTCTCCTAGAACGGAGGTTGAGATCTGAGAATGGACAGACTGCCTGCTCTAGTGGGTCCCTGACCCCTGAGTAGCCTAACTGGGAGACATCCCTCACTTGGTGCAGACTGACACCTCACACCTCACACGGCTGGGTACACCACTGAGACAAAGCTTCCAGAGCAAGAATCAGACTGCAACACTGGCTGTTCAGCAATATTCTATCTTCTGCAGCCTCTGCTGCTGATACTCAGGCAAACAGGGTCTGGAGTGGACCTCAAGCAATCTCCAGCAGACTTACAGCTGAGGATCTTGACTGTTAGAAGGAAAACTAAGAAACAAAATGGACGCCCACACCAAAACCCCATCAGTACGTCACCAGCATCAAAGACTAAAGGCAGATAAAACCACAAAGATGGGGAAAAAGCAGGGCAGAAGAGCTGGAAATTCAAAAAATCAGAGCGCATCTCCTCCTCCAAAGGAATGCAGCTCATCACCAGCAACAGAACAAAACTGGATGGAGAATGACTTTGATGAGTTGAGAAAAGAAGGCTTCAGTTCATAAAACTTCTTAGAGCTAAAGGAGGAACTATGTACCCAGTGCAAAGAAACTAAAAACCTTGAAAAAAGAATGGAAGAATGGATAACTAGAATAATCAATGCAGAGAAGACCATAAATGAACTGATAGAGATGAAAACCATGACACAAAAACTACTGACAAATGCACAACTTCAGTAACCAACTCGATCAACTGGAAGAAAGTATCAGTGATTGAAGATCAAATGAATGAAATGAGGCGAGAAGAGAAGTGTAGCAATAAAAGAGTAAAAAGAAATGAACAAATCCTCCAAGAAATATGGGATTATGTGAAAAGACCAAATCTACATCTGATTGGTGTGCCTGAAAGTGATGGGGAAAATGGAACCAAGTTGGAAAACCCTCTGCAGTATCATCTAGGAGAATTTCCCCAACCTGGTAAGGCAGGCCAACATTCAAATTCAGGAAATACAGAGAACGCCACAAAGATACTCCTTGAGAAGAGCAACTCCAAGACATATAATTGTCAGAGTCACCAAAGTTGAAATGAAGGGAAAAATGTTAAGGGCAGCCAGAGAGAAAGGTCAGGTTACCCACAAAGGGAAGCCCATCAGACTAACAGCAGACC
>NW_016820991.1:7497-21038 GCF_001698545.2 Rhinopithecus bieti | reverse complement strand
AGGGGGGGAGGGATTGCATTAGGAGATATACCTAATGTAAATGATGAGCTAATGGGTGCAGCACACCAACATGGCACATGTATACATATGGAACAAGCCTGCACGTTGTGCACATGTACCCTAGAACTTAAAGTATAATAAAAATAAATAAATAAATAAATAAATAAATATTCTAATCAATCCATATTTAATAATTAATTATAATATTAAAAATTAAACATCATAAATAATGGTCTCAGTTCTGGCAGAAGCCCCAAGGCCTGGAAAAATAAATGCTAGATCATTTGTTCAAGACACGTTCAAATTTTATAAAACTGGTCACTGCCATCATTAGCCTATCTTGCCCATCTGGGCTTTATTCGACAATGCCAAGAATTCATTCATTAATAAGAAATATGTATAACAAGGAATTTTCTTAAATAAAGTTTTTAGTGTACTGTGTACTTTCTTCTGCCTTCCCCTAAACAAACCAAGAGAGGGACTTGGAAACTCCATGAGAAATTTCTGCTCAGGTCCACTGAAGTTTAGAGACCCCTGGTCTGGTAGCTGGCTCATATCTGTAAGCATCTGAAGATGACCAGCTGGCTGGAGCTGTGTCAGGAATCTCCTGTGCACTCGAATTTATTTATTTATTTTATTTTTATTTTTTAATTTGAGACAGTGTCTGTCTCTGTCACCCAGGCTGGAGTGCAGTGGTGCGATCACAGCTCACTTCAGGCTTGATCTCCCAGGCTCAAGTGATTTTCCTACCTCAGCCTCCTGAGTAGCTGGGACCACAGGTGAACGCCACCACAACTTGCTAATTTTTCTGTATATTTTTGTAGAGATGAGGTTTTGCCATGCTGCCCAGGCTGGTCAAATTTCACGCAAGAAAGAAACATGTTTTCTAGGATTTTATATGGACCAGACTGGATCATCTTGAAGGTGACGCTTCACAGAGCATGGCTGGGAGAGTGAGGTGACCCCCCAAGAGGAATTGTGTGAGGAAGGTCCAGGAGCAGTAGGGGCATTATAAGTAGTTGGCCATAGGCATCATAGCATCAGGGAACAGCAGGTGGATAAGTCTCTGAAAAACTACAGAAGGGTTGCTAGAGAGGCAGCAGGTGACAGGGCACTCACTCAAGGGACACCAGCCCCACTGTAGCTGTCTTCTTAAAAAAGACTTTATCCTTCATTGTTGACCCTCTTGTTCTGCCCCTGCTCCTTCTTTAGGGACGACCCAAAATAGCAGCTAATGGGTTGGGAAGGAAGTGAAGCAAAGAGAGAGAGAAAACTAACAGGATCTCCTCTTTCTCTGCTGCAAGCTTCCAAGCAGAAGTCAGCCCTGTGCTGAGAGAGAAGCAAGAAAGAGGCTGTCATATGAGGAAGTCACCCTATAAAAAGAACCAGATTTGCTTTTTGCTTGCTTGATTTCTCTTTCTCTTCCTCCCTCCCTCCTTCTCTCTCTCTTTTTGTCTCTCTCATTCCTCTCTTTCTTGCTTTCATTCCTATCTGAAGAGAAGACTACTTAATTAATAACTGAAAGTGATTGGATCTTACAAGGTTTGCTTGAGATTTCCTCTGGTAGTGGAAAATTTAAAAACACTCAACAAAGTAAGTTCACAGGTAAGTTACTGACTGATAATAAAATTACTTTGTGTTTGCACCCTACCAAATAATGTAATGGACTGAACTTTGCCTGTTTAGTCAGTAATGCTCTGTGAGGAGGAAGCTTCTTTTGGGAATGAGAAAAAGAGATGAGTGTTCCATCAAGCTGGGCTGTGTGGGAACAGCCACCATCCAGGTTACAGAGGAGCAAAGGACATGGTGGTGATAATGTGACTCCCATTCAAGATAAAAACTCTAGGCTAATAAACATTTGTTTTGTAAACATCTATGGTCTGATATGGGATATAGTACAAAGAGAGTCTTAATGTCAGACATATGTGAAAGAGAGAGTAAAATCTTACATACTGCAGTGCAGATGTGCAAAAATATTAAACTTTCATTTTATCTATAGCCAACCACATCTTATTTTTGAGTTCTCACCCTTACTCATAAGAAAATGTATGCCAATTACATTCATACATTTAAAAACTTATGCTAATTAAATATATCTCAGACTTGGCTAATTTTAAGTGGCTTCTTTCCTAATTCAACCTCTTTTGGATACGTAGTCAGTGAATTCCAAATTTAAACTCCCCAAATAGTTGTTTTGTTCCTTTCACAAGAAGACTCCTTTGTTTTCCTTCTGAAGATGGCAGGTGGAAGTAGAGGAGGGAGGCACAGGCTGGGAATAGGGGAGGAGGCATAGAAGGCACTTATTCTCCTGAAAGTAATGGAGCCAGGCCTATGAGCAGTGAGTTTCCTCGCTGGTCTCTTTGGTGCTTGAGACACCCTGGACTGCGGTCTGCTGAGGTGTGGCTAATTCTGTCCAGCCTTTCTGAGGTATTTTGCTGGCACCTACTGCCCATTTCTGTGACATTCACCATATCTTTTAAATTATTACTATCTCTTTTTCATAATCTGCAGCCTTTTCATCCAAGCCCCAGGCCTCTGCCAGGGTCTTGTCATCATTTCTGGGCACCTGCGGTAGCCCTGGAAGTCCTGCATTTTTGATGTGCCCTTCCTCAGGCCCATTTATCTAGAAGCCTCTCTTAAACCTGCCACTTTACAGATGCTACAATGGATGTGGCAAGGTTATGGAGCCCAGCCAGACCACTCCCTCCCTAGGTAGGACTGTGAGAGTCAGAATCTGCCTCAGACTGGCACACAGTTGGAAATCTAAGGAAGATACACATCCTCCAGACTTGAAGCCCAATCCATGCCTGAGGTTGGGGTGGATGTAAGAGAAGGTGAGGAGAGGAAAGGTGAGCATCTTCCTCACCACACCTCCTCCCTACTCTGCTCTCACAGGATGTCTTAGAGATAAGTAAGGGTTCTCAAGTAGGAAGGCATAGACACTGAAACTTCTGAGAAAAAATTAGCTATTTTGTGTTTACAAGATAATGGGACCATTTGCTTTTATGTCATGAAAGTGGGGAAAGTAGAGCAGGGACCAAAAGGAAATGTGTGGAGATTGAAGAGCTTCTCAGAGCACGCAACACATGCAAACAGTTTTGAAAATCACTGCTTTTTGGTCCACGCCTATCTTTCAGCTCAGGCCAGAGTATGGTCCTGACTTGTCCTGCTCCTTTGCACTCTAGAAACTGATGGTCAGCTTGCCCAGCAAAAGGAATGGGGTTGCCTCTCTAGGTCCTTGGATAAGACCGTACTGTTGTGACTAGATTACAATACTCCAACAATGATCTTGCAGGACCACCTGGTCTGGCCTGGGCCTTCCTGAGGCTGCAGAGTAACAAGAGTATGCATTAAGGGTGCTAATATGAGCTCATCTACTAGAAGGTCTAGGCTCCTTTCCAAATCCAGAATTGCTCCCTGTATCATTTCCTCTTTGTGTTTCACAGCTCCAAATTTCCTTGAGTTCTCTCTCCTGCCCCAAACTAGCTTTGCATCGGATACAATTTCCACAAATCACATCTTTCTAGGTTCTCTCAAAAATAAGCACATAGACAATATTTCCTTTCACAGTTTTTCTACTATTATCTTTGGTGTCATCTAATTGCATAGTCACAAGGGAACTTCATGAGCACAGACTTATGATAAAGAGAAGATGGAGTAGGACTGCCATTTTCTAATTCAGCAAGAAGTCAAGAAGTATAGGATAGGTACGAAGGTTAGTGAGATCTGTAAATATGTGACTATGTGACCTTTATAACTTCTCTATGACTTGCTTAGCTTTATTCTGCTTTTTTGCTGGCAAACTGTAGCTAAACATGAAATAAAATGGAAGTTTTCAGGGTCAATGAGAACATTTTATCTGGCTACATAAACAAGATGATTGCCTTTAGCATATTCAGTGCATAAACTATGTTATGTACCAGACACTGTAGTTGTTACTATGAAGGAATAAAGATGAATACAATAACAGTATCTGCTCTCAAGGAGGTTGCAGCTAGTGGGTGAGACTGATTCATAAGTAGCAGATTGTAATAAAAGAAAAGTTGAAATACAGATAAAATGTGTTCAAGAAAAGTAAAGTGAAATTAAATCCAATTATGAGGTTGTCCTTGAAAGATAAGTAGAGAAGCAATAGAGGAACATGATGGCAGGGTATTTCACATTAAAGGGAGAGACTTATCAGTATCATACAAGGGCAGAAGCCTAAATATGCTTATAAAATGAGGAAGTGAGCCCCATGATTCAAGTGTGGGGTGTGTAAAAGGATGTGGTGGGAAAGGAGTCTGGAGAGACAAAGAAACTTGGTTATAAGTACCATTGAGTCCTTGGGTAAGAAGTGTGGTCACTGATGTGTCATCATTTGGGAATGATAGACTGGCTTAAACAGGAAAATGGTATAAATAGAACCAGAAAATAACTCTGGCTGACTGTGAGTGGTGGGCCAAGAGGAATAATATCCTTAGCAAATATTAATAATAGTATGGAGAGAACCAGTGAGGGCTTGAGTGGGGAGCAACAAAGGAAAACAGAGAATCACTGAAGTGATTATAGTAGAACCAGAAGGCGCTATGTACAGCAGTATCATTCCTTCCACCAAAGGAAAATCAGAGATTCCACTGTTGGGGCTACATTTATAGGCTCAAAGAACCAACAAATGTCAAATCTAGAAGGGGTTCATGAGATTATGTTGTTTCGGCAGGTGGAAAAACTGAGACGCCAAGAGATGTCTACTGACCCCAAGCTAGTACTGTGTCCACTGTTCCAGCAGTTCCTTTAGTGTAAGAGTGTAGCTTCCCACCCCTGAGGTCAAGGGCCTGTGAGGGCCAACATTTCATGCTCTTTTTAGGTTCTATGTACCTTAATGTACTCAGTGTAAATGAGTTTTAGTTCACATTCTTTTCTGAGGCTTTGAGGTCAGAAAAGAGCTTCTTGAAAAAGAGATTAGAGAAGAAAGGATGTCTGAGTAAGAGAAGAGGTGCAGATGAGGAGATAGGTATATTAGTTTCTGAGGACTGCTATAACAAATTACCACAAATTATCACAAACTTGTGGTGTTTTGAGCTGGGTTGGGTAGTGGGTGCCTATAATCCCAGCTACTCAGGAGTCTGAGTTTGGAGGATTGCTTGAGCCCAGGAATTCAAGGCTGTGGTGTACTGTAATCCTACCACTGCACTACAGCCTAACTGACAGAGCAAGATGCCATCCCTTAAAAAGACACACAAACACACACATACACAAAACAAAATCCACAAATTTATTGTCCCACAGTTCTGGAAGCTAGAAATCCAAACTCAAGGTGTTTGATAAGAATAGAATTAATCTGTACATTGTTTTGGCAATGTTTTTCACAGATGTAGAAAAAAACTATTCTAAAATTCATGTGGAATCAAAAAAGTACCAAAATAGCCAAAGCAATCCTAAGCAAAAAGAACCAGCCAGAAGCATCATGCTACCCAACTTCAAACTATACTACAAGACTACAGTAACCTAAACAGCTAGTAATGATACAAAAACAGACACAAAGACCGATGGAGCATATTAGAGAACCCAGAAATAAAGCCACACACCTATAGCCATCTGATCTTTGACAAAGTAAACAATAACAAGCAATGGCGAAAGGACTGTCTATTCAATAAATATTGCTGGGATAACTGGCTAGCCATATGCAAAAGATCGAAGATAGACACCTTCTTTTCATCATCCACAAAGCTTAACTCAAGATGGATTAAAGATTTAAATTTAGGACTCCAAACTATAAAAATCTTAGAAGAAAACTAGGAAATACCCTCCTCAACATATGGCTTGGCAAAGAATTTTGGCTAAGTCCCTAAAAGCAATCGCAACAAAACAAAATTGATAAATGTGACTTAATTAAACTAAAGAGCTTCTGCACAGCAAAAATCAACTCAAGATGGGTTAAAGACTTAAATGTAAAGCCTAAAACTATAAAATCCCTAGAAGATAACATAGGAAATACCATTCTAGACATAGGCCCTGGCAAAGATTTCATGACAAGGATGCCAAAAGCAATTGCAACAAAAACAAAAATTGGCAAATGGAATCTGATTAAACTAAAGCACTTCTACATAGCAAAAGAAACTATCAACAAAGTAATCAGACAACCTACAGAATGGGAGAAAATATTTGCAACTATGCCTCTGACAATGTCAAATATCCACCATCTATAAGGACCTTAAACAAATCAACAAGCAAAAGACAACCCCATTAAAAATGAGCAAAAGATATGAACAAACACTTTTTAAAGGAAGACATACATGCAGCCAACAAACATATAAAAAATTCAGTATTACTAATCATTAGAGAAATGCAAATCAAAACCACAGTGAGATACCATTTCATGTCAGTCAGAATGGATATTATTAAAAAATCAAAAAACAACAGATGCTGGTAAGGTTGTAGAGAAAAGGCAATGCTTATCCATTGCTGGTGGGAATATAAACTATAATAGTTCAGCCAGTTTACATTTCCAAGCTGTGGTTTGGAGATTTCTCAGAAAACATAAAACAGAGCTGTCATTCAACTCAGCAGTCCCATTACTGGGTATATACTCAAAGGAATAGAAATTGTTCTACCGTAAAGACACATAAAGGCAAATGTTCATCACAGCACTATTCACAATAGCAAAGACATAGAATTAACCTAAATGCCCATAAATGGTAGACTGGAGAAAGAAAATGTGGCACATATATACCACGGAATACTGTGCAGTCATAAAAAAAGATTGAGATCATGTCCTTTGCAGCAACATGGATAGAACTGGAGGCTATTATGCTAAGCGAATGAACACAGGAACAGAAAACCACCCCAATGCCACATGTTCTCACTTATAAGTGAGAGCTAAGCATTGAGTACACATGACACAAAGAAGGGAACAATAGACACTGGGGTCTATTCAAGGATAGAAAGTGGAAGGAGGGGGAGGATTGAAAAAATATTTTTTGAGTACTATGCTTATTACCCGGGCAATGAAATAATCTGTACACCAAACCCCTGGTGACACACAACTTGCCTATATAAGAAACCTGCACATGTACCCCTTGAACCTAAAATATAATTCGGAAGTAAAAAACAAAAATGAGATCAAGGTGTTGGTAAGGCCATGCTCTCTCTGAAGCCTCTAAAGGAGGATCCTTTCTTGCCTCTTCTAGCATCTTGCAGCCACAAAAGTTTATTGGTTTGTACATGCATGATTTTAATCTCTGCCTCCACCTTCATATAGCATTACCTCTGTCATTTGTGTCAAGTTTTCTGTTTTCATAAGGGTATCAGTCATATTGAATTAGAGTCTACTCTAATAAACTGACTTTAACTTGATTTGCTTTGCAAAGACTCTATTTCCAAATTAAGTCACATTCACAGGTACTCTAGGTGAGAACTTCAAATATCTTTTTGAAGAGTCATAACAGCAGGGCACTGGAGACAAACCTGGCTGCACACTGTTTTTCCAGGTTGAATCTAGTAGTGGGAACTCTGCAAGAAAATGTGTAAGTCTGATTTACTCTCAGAAGATTCTCTATCTTTGCCATACCTGCAGATGTCTGATCTGAATGTCAGAGGGCAAGCAAACAGTGAACACTGTCTTCTCAATTAGGTAGATGAGAATAGCAGCAATGAGATTTACATTTTCTTGCAATTAAACAAAGCAACTGACTACTAGGGAAATCTTGGGGAAATTTCTGCCCAAAGAAACTAAGAAGTTTTATCCCATTAGGGCATGATGACTTGAATTTCAGATGCAAGGGAGATAGTGTGTATGTTTTTGCATCAGCTGGTAGCAATAGGGCAGTCCTTTTGCCCCATTTGTACAGTATCCCCATAATGAAGGCAATCTTATTACTCTAAAATAAGTGAAACTTACTGAAATGACTAATAGACCTTAACGAGATGACAACAGGTCAAGGTATAAAGGAAAGAGCCTTCCACATATTCAGAGTGTTGGAGCAGGAAGGAAACTTAGAAATCAACTAGCCCAGGAGTTTTCCCTGTATGAGAAGAATGACCAGGTTCAGACTTGAATGAAGGAAAGTGTTGTTGATGTTGGGGACAATGTGGGGGTAGAAGAGGAGAGAGAGAAAAGTAGGAGAGATTTTTGAGGCAAACAGCCTTCCTCTTGGTTCATTCATGACTATACTTCCCTGCTTTGAAGGGGGCCTGATGGCGGCTTCTAGTCTGTGAATCATTCAGTAAGGGCTCAATCTAATTCAATTCCTTTATCTTCAAATGGAAATTGAGGGCAAGAAAGATGCAGTGACTTGGCAGGGGTCACACAGTGAGGTAGTGTCAGAGTTGCCTCTGGAGCCCTGGATCCTGATTCTTTCTAGCTCATTGCGGTATCTTTCACCCATACCTCGTGACATAATACAAATCTGTAAGTGAGTCTTCCCAGCTTTTCATTAACTTCCCAATGTAATGAGAAGATTTTTATATAGAGGTGATGGGCACTGGATCAGGGAGCATTGGTGTAGATTTCTGGAATTATGACCACCAATATCCACTTTTGACTATCTTCCCTGTGTGTATGACAGTCTTCTTTTTGCACTGCTTTCTGTAAGGACATTATATCAAGTGCTAAAAACTATTATATTGACATACTGCTTTACTGTGTGACCTTGAACAAGTTAGATAATCTCTTTGGACCCCAGTTTTCTTTCTTAACATTGACAAATAATGTAACTGGTATATTAAGCAAGCAAAACTCATGCAACTTCTCTCTGCTAAGGTATGTTCACTTCTTTCCAAGAGTCACATCTCTCACATAGGTAACCTATATGTGTTCATGGAACACAAATTAAGCATTCTTTATTCCAACAAACTCTAGGAGAGCAAGGCCTAGAGAGCTGAATCATCTTAATAGCTTTGTTCAGCCTTTATTCATGATTTAAAACCAAACAAAACAAAAAAACTCTCAATAAACTAAAAATGAAAGAAATTTTTTAAGTTGATGGATAATGATGAAGAACCTGTAGTTACCACACTAAGATTAGGAAAAAATCAATAAATTCTATTCTCACTGCCTGTATTCTACATTGTGTTATCTGCCCTTGCCAGTGCAATGTGAAAAGATAAAATTATAAAAGTCATAAAATTGGAAAATAAAGAGGTGAAACTGCTACTATTTGAAGACAACTTAGTTATGTTCATAGAAAATATATGGTTTCTACCAAAAAACACCTACCAAAAAATAATAATTTATCAAAATTGGAGGATTTGAGGGAAAAACACAAAGTTAATTTCCTTTTAATAGGTTAGGAACAAAGAAATGGAAAATAACATTTCAAAACAACGCCATTTACAATAGCATCAACATATATTAAGTATCTAGGAAACGATTTAATGAAATACGTACAAAACTGCTGCACTGACAATGACAAAGCATCACTGAGAGAAATTTAAAACCTAAATAAATGGGGAGTTATACCTTATTTGTAGATAGGAGTATTCAAAAATGTTACGAACCTCTTCTCCCTAAATTAATCTATAGATTTAGTGCAATCCATACCGAAAATTCCAGTATGCTTTTTTGAACATATTGAATAGCTACTTCTAAAATTTATTTAAATGCAAAAGTTTAGAATATCCAAAACAATTTTAAGAAAATAAGTAGTGTATAAAATGTCTTCGACACTCTGATTTCAAGACTTAATACAGTAATGAAGACAATATGGTATTGGCATAATGACGTGCAAATAGATCAATGGAACACACAGAATTTGTAAATAAAACCACCTATCAAAAAATCAGTTTTTTCTTTTTAAAAATATTTATGTATTTATTTATTTATTTTTGAGATGGAGTTTCACTCTGTCACTCAAGCTGGAGTGCAATGGCACTGATCTCAGCTCACTGCAACCTCCACCTCCTGGGATCAAGCAATCCTCCTACCTCAGCCTCCCATGTAGCTAGGACCACAGGCACATGCCACCACGCCCGGTTAATTTTTTGTATTGTTGGTAGAGATGGTTTCACCATGTTGCCCAGGCTAGTCTCAAACTTTTGAGCTCAAGCAATCTGTCTGCTGCAGCCTCCCAAAGTGCTGAGATTACAGGCATGAGCCACTGTACCCCAGTTGATTTTTTTTAAAACCAAGGTGCCAAGTCAATGCACTGAGGAGAAGAAAGACTTATCAGCAAATAGTGCCAGGTCAACTGCCTATCTGTATGGAACACAAGAACCTTATTTTTTTTTTTCTGAATACAATAATAATAATAATAAAAATTGAGATAGATCACAGACTTAAGCACAAAACACAGTTCCATAAAGCTTCTAGAGGAAAACATAGGAAAATGTCTTGGTGGCCTAAGGGTAAACAGATTTCTTAGAAAGGAAACAAAAAGCTTTACTCATTTAAAGCAATTTGATAAATTGGTCTTCATCAAAATTAATTTTTTTCTTTTAAAGGACACAATTTTAAAAGAGCAGCCAGAATAGAAAAAAGATATTTGTCCCTTGACTATTACAAAAAATTCCTACAAAACAAAGATAAAAGATTATGAGCAATTCAATCAAAAGTGGAAAAACCTTTGAACAGACACTTCACAAAAGAAGATGTGCGAATGTTCAATAAGCACGTGAAAAGGTACTTAACCTCATTCATCATCAGGGAAATGTGCACTAAAGTTACAATGAAGTATACATCATATCCATCAGAATGTCTCTAATTGAAAAGATTGACAACACTAAATGTTGATGAAGATGTAGAGCAACTGGAACTTTCATACATTGCTAGTGATGATATGAAATGGGACAGTAACTTTGAAGGACTGTTCAGTATTTCTAAAATTAAACATACACCTACCCTGTGACCCAGCAATTCCCTTCCTAATGTTTATTCTAGATAAATAAAATATATGTCCTAAAAGACTTGTACAAAATGCATATAATGATCTTACTTATCATAGCCAAAAACTGGAAACAACCTAAACGTTCATCAACAGGAGGATAAATAAATTTCAATATATTCATATAGTGGTGAAATATTTAACAATTTTAAAAGGTAAACTACCGATACATACAATAACATGCATGAATTTCACAAACATTATATCAAATGAAACAAAGCAGAACAAAAAAGAATACACTGTATGATTCCATTTATATGATGTCTAACATCAAGCAAAACTAATTGATAGTAGTAAACATCAGAAAAAAGTTGGTCCAGGGTGAGAAATGTGTACTGAAGAGAAAGAAGGATAAGAGAATTTCTTGGTGTGATGTATGTTCTATATTGGAGGGTAGATAGACACATGGGTGGATACAGATGATCCAAATATAGATATAGGCATAGATAGATGTGGATGTATATATGAAATAGTGGATTAATTCCACAAATAATTATTGATCAGCTACTATGTACAAGGTACTGCTGTGGACACTGGGGATCCATTAGTGATTAACACAGACAAAGCTCTTCTTTCTCAATGGGGTTCATATTCTAGTCAGCATGTAATCAAATTAATTAGCTGCATTATTATTTGAAATAGGCAAAAATTAGAAACAATCTTTATGTCCATCAACAGAGGAAAGTTTAAATAAATTATGTTACATCCTTGTGATGGGATATTATTTAGCTATAAAAGTGAATAAATTTTTTATGTACTGGTGAGAATAATCTTTAAGACTTCTTGTTTACTGAAGATAGTAAGATACAGTAAAACATGCATAGTGTGCTGCCATTTGTACAAAAATGAGAAGCAAACATATATATACTTAGCTATCTGTTTATGCATAAAATTTCTCTGAAATATTACCTAAGCAATTGATAAAATAGGTTGCTTCCAAAAGTTTATCTTAACTAAATAAGGATAGGAGGGCATGATCTTTCATACATTTTAAATTTGGAGCCATGTAAATATATAACGTATTTAGCAAATAAATAAAACAACAATTGTTTAAAATATTTTACAATTGGAGGAAGCAAACACACATATTTCTTTTTTTATTATACTTTAAGTTCTAGGGTACATGTGCACAATGTGCAGGTTTGTTACATATGTATACATGTGTCATGTTGGTTTGCTGCACCTGTTAACTCATCATTTACATTAGGTATATCTCCTAATGCTATCCCTCCCCCTTCACCCCACATGACAGGCCCCAGTATGTGACGTTCCCCACCCTGTGTCCAAGTGTTCTCATTGTTTAATTCCCACCTATGAGTGAGAACATGCGGTGTTTGGTTTTCTGTCCTTGCTACAGTTTGCTCAGAATGATGGTTTCTAGCTTCATCCATGTCCCTACAAAGGACATGAACTCATTCTTTTTTATGGCTGCATAGTATTCCATGACGTGTATGTGCCACATTTTCTTAATCCAGCCTATCATTGATGGACATTTGGGTTGGTTAAAAGTCTTCACTATTGTGAATAGTGCCGCAATAAACATACGTGTGCATGTGCCTTTATAGCAGCATGATTTATAATCCTTTGGGTATATACCTAGTAATGGGATGGCTGGGTCAACTGGTATTTCTAGTTCGAGATCCTTGAGGAATCGCCACACTGTCTTCCACAATAGTTTAACTAGTTTACAGTCCCACCAACAGGCAAACATACACATTTCTAAGCAACTTAAAATCCTCCATAGCCAGGGTCGACTAGGTACTGAGCGTGCCAGGCTCTGCAGAGTGGAGATTTAAATCCAAGGTCATGGCAAAACATCTGAAGTTCATCGCCAGTGCTGTGATGGTACAGGAAGGAAATGTGGAAGGTGCATACAGGACCCTAAACAGAATCCTCACTATGGATGGGCTCCTTGAGGACACTAAACGTCCACGGTATAATGAGAAGCCATGCCGCCAGCGACAGAGGGAAAGCTATGAAAGGTGCCGGCAGATCTACAACATAGAAATGGCTCCAAGATCAACTTCTTGATGCGAAAGAATCGGGCAGATCTATGGCAGGGTTGCTGAGGTCTGTGGATGGGACACCCAGTATGAAACCCTCATCCAATTTTGTCTCTATCTCTTTTCTTTCTACAATCTCATTTCCTATTACCGTTCTCTGCAATAAACTCAATCACATGTTTGCAAGAAGGCCTCCACATATAGAAACAATCCCATTAGTCAGCAGTGGACCTTGTCTTTTACTAAGTGAAAGAAGAAACTGAGTCTGAAAGTAGTCTGGGAGTAGAATGGTGTTTGCTGGGGCTGGAGGAGGGGACAATGAGGAGTTATTGTTTAATAGGCACAGAGTTTCAGTTTGGGAAGATGAAAAAGTTTAGGAGATGATAGCCGGGCATGGTGGCTCACGCCTGTAATCTCAGCACTTTGGGAGACTAAGGCGGGCAGACTACTTGAGACCAGGAGTTCGAGAAACCAGCCTGGCCCATATGGTGAAGCTTCATCTCTACTAAAAATACAAAAAAAACAAAAACAAACAAAAAAAAAATTAGCCAGGCATGGTGGCAAGTCCCTGTAGTCCCAGCTACTTAGGAGGCTGAGGCAGAAGAATCACCTGGACCTGGGAGGCAGAGGTTGCAGTGAGCCAAGGTCATGCCACTGCACTCTAGCTCAGGTGACAGAG
>NW_016820991.1:0-7266 GCF_001698545.2 Rhinopithecus bieti | reverse complement strand
AAAAAAAAAAAAAAAAAAAAAAAAAAAAAAAAAAAAAAAACAGGAGATGGATGATGGATGGTGATGGTGGTTACACAAAAAGGTGAATGTTTTTAATGCCGCCGAACTGTATACTTAAATGGTTAAGATGGTAAATTTTATATTTTACTACAATGAAAAATTTGTTGAAAGTAAAAAAAAAAAAAAAAAAAATCCTCCATAGCTGATAGGATGGTATAAATTCATTTCTGAAAAGTTGGCTCTGCCTCTCATAGTAAGTTCATTAGAGTGGAATGCCCTCTGCTGTTATTGATAAACCTTATTTTTTTCTTTGAAAGAGAAAGCTGCACTGCTGACCCACCCAGGTGAGGGCTCCTGCTGGTTATTACTTTGCCCCTTTTCCTAGGTGATCCATACAGGGTCATCCTGGTTGTACACTGAACAACTCCAGCAGAGGCAGTCAGTCCCATTGAGCACAATGTGAATGGTACCTACCCCAACTTCCCTAAGAGGTGTACATGGTACAAACCGCACAGCAGAATATGGTGTTCTGAGGCTACCGTTACTGTGAATGAGGACAAAGAAGAACAGTGAGTCAGGCCTAGTCACTACCTGAGTTTTCTGTGTGTGTCTCCTCCTGCTCGGGTCCCAATCCTTTGCAAGACCTGGAGTCCTAGCTCTCCCACCTGGACAAGATTGCTTTCAGGTATTACAGTCTTCTTGTGATCAGCCTGCTTCCACAGGCCTGTCAAACTATCCAGGTTCTTGCTATAGATAGGATTTCAGGAACGTTTCTTCTGGGGAGCAGTCTGAATGGGTCATGGTCAATGACTTAGGTAAGTGGGCAGTGTTTCATGAATTCATTCAGCATTAATTCAGCACCTGTTAGGTGCCTTCGACTATGCTAAGATGTAGCAATTATATGGAGAATGTGATGAGACACGGCACTGGAGAAAGTTCCCATTCCAATCAGATAGGGACTTTAGTAGAGTAGATAGATCAGATAAAGGGTAGAAATGTATGTCAAGCTCTGCTTAGGTACACTGAGACTGAAGAGCTAGTGGGACGTCCCTTCAGATGCTGATTTTGTATAGTGTTTGAAGAGCTTCCTGGTTAAGAAGTTAACCTGTGCCCACTGCTGGGATTCAGCTAACTGGCATTTCCAGTGGAGTGATGAGACAGAAGTCTATTTACACACTTTATTCCTCTTTATAATCTAAATACATGCTGTTCTCTCTGTTGTATCATTCTTCCTCATTTCACCTTCACAGAACTAATTAGTCCATGTAAAAAAGCAAGACAAAAACTCAATAAGGATGTAGAAATGTGAACAGTACTATCAGTTAACTTTGCCTAATAGGTATTTATATAACACTACATTCAGCAAATGTAGAATGTATATTTCAAATGCATACAGAATATATTCAAGACACATTTATTTTTATGGTCCATTAAGTAAGTATCAAAGGATTTTAACCAAATTTCCTACAAAGGTGATTTGTAGGAAACCTCCACCTCCCAGGTTCAAGCAATTCTCCCTGCTTCTCAGCATCCCAAGTAGCTGGGATTACAGGTGCCTGCCACCACAACTGGCTAATTATTTATTTATTTATTTGTTTGTTTATTTAGACAGTCTCATTCTATTGCCCAGGCTGAAGTGCAGTGGCACGATCTCGGTTCACTGCAAGCTCCGACTCCTGGGTTCACGTCATTCTCCTGCCTCAGCCTCCCAAGTAACGGGGACTACAGGAGCCTGCCATCATGCCCGGCTAATTTTTTGTATTTTTAGTAGAGGACGGGTTTCACCACGTTGGCCAGGCTGGTCTTGAACTCCTGACTTCAGGTGATCCGCCCACCTCAGCCTCCCAAAGAGCTGGGAATACAGGCATGAGCCACCAAACTGCACCAAGCCCACAGTTCTTAATAAAGCATGGATCAAAGAAAAAAAACTCAAGGTGAATTAGAAATTGAAAACACATGTCAAAAATTTGTGGAAAGCCACTAAAATGGTACTAAAAGGAAATTTCACAGTTTTAAATGTTTATAAACAGAAAAGATTGCTAGAATTTATTATCTAAAATTCTACCTTAACATAGTAAAAGTTCAAGTAAACCCAAAATAATAGAAGAATGGTAACAATAAAGGTAAGAGTTGGTATCAATTAAATAGAGCAAAACAACAATAGAAAATCATAGTAAATCTAAAATTGTTTGTAAAGATAACTAAAATTAATAAATTTCCAGCAAAACCAAAAAAGAAAAAATTCACAAATTACTAATGTACTATCATACTAATGTAAGAATGCCCAGAGCTATGGATGTAAAAAGGATAATGAGGAATCATTGTAAACAACTTTATGTCAACACATTCCATAACCTAAATGAAATAGAAAAGGTCTTTACTGTCCACAGCCACACTCTGTGTGACCACTGTCCACCTGCTGCTTCCTTCTTTGGGGCAGTATTTTTTTGGCTTCTTCACAGATTTCCCTACCAGGATCTTTCACTTGGGATCCCTTGACATTGATGAAGCCTGCTATAGCCAGTTACTTAGAACATTCCCCTTATCCCTTGACTGCCAGTGGACTTCCCCTCAACATGCCCTCTGCTGAGGTCACCTCATCCTGCATCCTTGTGGACCAGGTCACTTTCAAGATGATCTAGTCTGGTTCACAGTGAACCATAGGAAACATGTGCCTTTCCTGCCAAACTCTGAGTGAGCAGGTTATTCCTGATGCAGTTTCATCTTTGCATTCTGTTATTACAGGGAGCTTCATCCAGTTGCTCACATTTAGACCCTTTCAAATGTAAGTCAGATACCAGTATCAGGGGCTTCCCAACTCCAGAAAGAACGCGGTCAGCTTTGTAAGAGATTTTCTGTGACCTCCATCATTTTGTTTGAGAGAAGAGGGTGGAAGATGATGTAACATATAAAAAACTCCTTTAAAAGTAATTCCTTACTACCAATCTATTCTTAGAAAATTCTTTTCCTTCTCTTAAAAATCTAGAGGCTCATATGGCAAAAGCAGTTTTCCAATCTCTTAGTATTTCCGACACAAATGGTCTATAATGTATTTTCTTGCACATTTGGTCTGGTACTTATTTTTCTAGGTGTGCCAAAACCTCAGTACTGCACACAATAAAAATCACAATTAAAATTGTATGAGAGCAATATACATTTTATTCATTATAAGGAAAATATAGGAGAGTATTACACCACCTCCACCCATAACAAATGCCAAAATAAATACTCATTGAACATTTTGGTTCTCCCTAATATTCTCCTTCACAATGTGATGTAAAACAAGCCTTGACCCTAAGCTTGACAAACAGATGACAGATAGATAGGTAAGTAGATGATAGATAGATAGATAGATAGATAGATAGATAGATAGATAGATAATAGACAGATAGGGTGGTAGATAATTTTTCATCAGCTTTAATTGCCACTCATGATAGATTGCAGAAATAAAAATCTATTCCTTCATCATGTGCAACATCTTTACAGCTTCTCCCTTCAAAAGATGGAATTTTTCTTCACTCCTAGAATCTGGGCTGCTTTAATAACTTGCCTTGGCCAATAGGATGGTAGTGGACATGTTGCAAGCAGAGCTTTGGAAAGCATTTTCCCATTTCGGGCTTGCCTTCTTGCTGCTCTGGGAAACTCTGCTGTGATGTGAACAAGCCCAAGCTAACTACTGGATGATGAGAGACATGTTGCCCACTACCTGTCACCCCAGGAGAGGTACCTGACTGCCCTACAGCTGACCACAGACCCATGAGTGAGTCCAGCTGAGACCAGAACTGTCCAACTGAGCCCAGTTCAGATTGCTGACCTATAGAGCTATAAGTTAAACAAACAGCAGTTGTTAGTTGGTAAATTTTAAAGTAGCTGGCTACATAACAATAGATAACTGATATGCCAGTTTTACATAGCCTTAATAAATGCTCTGTTTTTAAGTATTTTAAGGAAGGATGAATTATTTATTTAAACTAAAATTTACAAGGGTACAAGGGGGATATAAATAAATTATTTTCCTCTCATTATACCTACACTGTAGCATTACTAAGTTCCACCTCTCTCTATGGATTCTTTATCCTGACAGAAGAATCATGGTTCATTCATGAGTATCCTGTTGCTCTCTTTCCATAGAGCCTAGCACAGTGATTGATATACAGTTGATAATCAACAAATATATGTTGACTAAATTAATGGTGTTTGAATAAAAATAAAAAGACACTTATTCTAAGTATTGAGAAAATTAGGAATGAAAAGAGATAGAGCATATTCTTTGTCTTTTTCACCTTAAAGCTGACATTTTCTTTCTATATTTATTTTTTCATGTATATAAAAAACACTAGGATCTCCTCCACATATTTTCAGCCCACAATTCATATGATTTCATCTCTTTATTTCTCATTTCAAAAAGTGGTGGCATGCCCTGAAAAAGGTAGAGAAAGTCATGATACAGGAAAGTGACAACTCCAGCGCAAACTATATGGAATAATAATAGTGTAGGTACACAGAAGATGACCTGAAGAATCTGGAAGAAGTGGACTTCAGATAGGATTAGAACAGAAAGTATTCTCTTTGTTAATGTGAGTAAGGAAAATCACCATTTTCTTAGCAAAGAAAGACTGGAATTAAGCATCAGAAACTACTGTATCATATTCTTAGTTGCTACATAAAAGACATATTTGAATTACTCTATATACATCTCATTACAGAGCATAGATTTAACCACTTGTAATGAATTCTTTCATTGGAGGGGCATAATATTGACATAAGACCTGGGAATACCTGTGACACATCTCAGTCCTGCAAAAGAGCCCTATTTGCTTTTTTCTTTCCTCTCATGAGCCCCTGTACTAAACAGTTTATTCTGGAGTAACCAGAACAGGAGCTTTTTAAGACGAGAATGACTATCTTAAATAAGGTCTACATTTAGGTTAAGGCCGGTCAAAGAACCCACTTAGGGTACAGCAGGGGCTTAGGCAATCAAGATTAATAAATAACCTGAATACACCGTGACAAAGTCGGGTTTTATATCAGGAATTTGAGGGTGGTTTGACATTGGAAAATATGTTAATATAATTTATTGTATTAATAGTTTCAAGGAGATAAATATAATTGCCTTCATAAATGCTGAAAAAGTCTGATGAAACTCAACAGCCATTTCTCATAAAAGTCTCTTAAGAAAACAGGAATTTATAGATGCTTCCTTAACATGTTACAAGTATATTTACCTAAAATCTAAAACGAGAATCATATTTAATGAGGAAATATTAAAAGTAGTTCCACTAAAGTCACAAAAAAGGCAAGAATTCTCACTATTTACCATTGTTCTAGAGGTATTATTTAAAGTAATTTAAATAGAGAAACAGGTCCGGCGCCGTGGCTCAAGCCTTAATCCCAGCACTTGGGAGGCGCGAGACGGCGCGGATCACAAGGTCAGGAGATTGAGGACCATCCTGGCTAACACGGTGAAACCCACGTCTCTACTAAAAATACAAAAAACTAGCCGGGCGACGGTGGCGGTGCGGCGCCTGTAGTCCCAGCTACTCGGAGGCATGAGGCAGGAGAATGGCGTGAACCCGGGAGGCAAAGCTTGTAGTGAGCTGAGATCTGGCCCATCACTCCAGGCCTGGGTGACAGAGCGAGACTCCGTCCTCAAAAATTAAATAAATAAATAAATAAATAAATAAATAAATAGAGAAAACAGTTAGATGTATAAGAAATAAACAAGAAAATATGTTTTAAATATGTAAAAAACTGCATGTTCTCACTCATAGGTGGGAATTGAACAATGAGATCACTTGGATTCAGGAAGGGGAACATCACACACCGGGACCTATTATGAGGAAGGGGGTAGGGGGAGGGATTGCATTGGGAGTTATACCTGATGTAAATGACGAGTTGATGGGTGCTGCCGAGTTAATGGGTGCAGCACATCAACATGGCACAAGTATACATATGTAACAAACCTGCACGTTGTGCCCATGTACCCTAGAACTTAAAGTATAATAAAAAAAGAATAAGGAATATTATAATTATTATAAATTATGAGTAGGAAGAAAGGTGTAAGGGTGACAGAAGTAAGTTAATGTCTCCTTTTTATACTGACGTATAAACAGATGTTGTTTAAAGTTGCTAAATACAGAAAGAGACATAAGATTTAAACCAGAAGAATTAACAGAAACTGTGAAAAGTGGTTATATCTAAAAAGTGGGTCTACAGTTGAGTAATATCATAGGAGATTTTTCATTTCATACTTTTTTGCATGGTTCAAATTTTCCATGGGCATATATTACTATAACAACATTAGCAATAATAAAGATAATTATTCCAAATGCTAAAAAATAAATAAATAAAAATAAATATCTAAAAAAAAAGATATATTTTCGGATAAAATACTTTGATTTCTTTTAAGGACTGTTATCTGTCATGTTGTTATTATATTGCTACAAAAAGTCTGCTTTGTCAGTCCTAAGGTCTCTGTTTTAATGTTAATGCTGGTCAGTTGTGCCTGAATTCCAAAGGCAGGAGGGCATAATGAGACACATCTGACCCCCCATTCCCATCATGATTTATACTCATGTTTAGGGTTAACTTTGGAATGTCTTTGGCCAAGAGGAGGGCTCCATTTCGTTGGTTGGTCATGGGGGAGGGATTCAAATTTTATTTTTGATTTACACAAGAGGTGCTCAAAACCTAAAATCACAAAAGTACACTTGAACACGTGGAAAGACATTCTTATTTTTGGTTACGCATCACCAAGCTAGACAAATTCCCACTAAAGTTCTTACAAGGGAGAAGAGAGGACTTGTGCTTACAGTGGAATGGTAAATGGCAGTGGAAAGTGTTTAGGGAGTGCTGGAGGGGGAAAATCATCCTTTTTCACTATTGCATTAAAAATTGGCTCAGGAAATCAGTGGAATACCTGTGGGATGAAGGTTTGATGAGAAGCAGGATACTTGTTTGGTATTAAAGTGTCTCCTCACAAATTTCTTACTAGGTGCAGTGGGGGAAAGTGTAACTACAGTGAGGAGAAATAAAGACCCCACCTTGACTACTTAATGGAAACTGACATTGTCAGTGAGGGGCAGATGGACATCTTGAGCCTTGACTTGTGATACACTAAGGCAACAGCATCACATATGTCATTTTCTTGCTGGGAATTCATGAGAAGCATCAGACAGATTCAAAATGAGAAACATCCTTTTCTTAAAAAACAGAGTCAGTAGCCTAACTGGGAGACATCCCCCATTAGGGGCAGTCTGACACCCC
>NW_016820990.1:0-1165 GCF_001698545.2 Rhinopithecus bieti | reverse complement strand
GTCATGGACGGGTCCGTGAAGCAATATTCAGGATCACATTCAGGCCTATGGTGAAAAGAAAATAACTTCATATAAAACTGGAGAGAAGCTTTCTGAGAAACTGCTTTGTGATGTGTGCTTTCCACTCAGGGAGTTATACCTCTTTTCTCATAAGGCAGTGTTTGAACACTGTTCCTATAAAACCGAAAAGGTGATATACCGGAGCGCATTGAAGAGTATGGCGAAAAGTGAAATATCCTAAAATAAAACCCAAAATGAAGCATTACAAGAAACTGCTCTCTCACATGTTCATTCATTTCACAGAGTTAAAGCTTACTCTACATTGCCCAGTTTGGAAACTCTGTCTTTGAGGAATCTGCGAAGAGATATTAAGTGACGCCCGGAGGCCTGTAGTGAGCAAGGAAATGTCTTCCATTGAAAATTGGAGAGAAGGTTTCTGAGCAATTGCTTTTTGATGTGTGTATTCATCTAATAGAGTTAAATTGTTCTTTGAATTGAGCAGTTTGACATCAGTGTTTCTGTGGCATCTGAGAAAGGACATTTGGGAACGCTCTTTAGAATATGGTGAAAAGAATACCCTCAGATAAAACTTGAAGGAAACTTTCTATTAGACTGCTCTATGTCGTTTGAATTCCACTCGCACATTTCAGCTTCTCTTTTCATAAAGCAGTATCCTAACCGTGTTTTTGTTTAGTCTGTGAACGGATATTCGGGAGCTCTTTGAGGCTTATGGTTAAAATGGAAATATCTTCAGATAGCAACTGGAGAGATGCTTTCTGAGGAGTTACTTTGTGATGTGTGCATTCTCCTCACAGAGTTATACCTTTCTTCTCACAGAGGATTCGGGAATCTCTTTTCAAGAAAAAGCTACCAACGGATTTTCACCATAAGGACGGCTATGGTGAAAAGGAAATATCCTCAGACAAAACTGAAAAGAAGGTTTTTGGAAACTGCTTTGTGATAGATATGTTTATTCAACTCATATAGATAAAACTTTCTTTACATTACACAGTTTGGAAACTCCGTCATGGAAAGATGCATGAAGGCACATTTGGGAGCACATTCAGGCCTATGGTGAGAAAGGAAATATCTTCAGATAAAACTGGAGAGAAGTTTTCGGAGAAACTGCTTTGTGATGTATACATTCCACTCAGGGAGTTATACC
>NW_016820989.1:0-1852 GCF_001698545.2 Rhinopithecus bieti | reverse complement strand
TACCCATTACTTTGTCTCAAATTTTATATTACTATTTTGGGAATGTTATTTAGTCACTGGCTTTCTTTGTAGCCCTGTGTACTTTATTAAAGTTATACACTGAAAACACTGTTCTGAGAAGCAGCCTATAGAATTCAGCAGACTGCCAAAGGAATCCAAGGCACAAAAATAGGTGGGATTTTTTTTCCTGCCTTAAAAGGTTACAGAATTTTTTTTTAAGCAGCACAGTGAAGAGCTGTACTTATATGTATTTTACACTAAAGTCTTTCTATTAGTTAGAGAATCTTCTTAATCTTACTCTTTATCCGCTACAAATCTGAGGATGAAAGTCTTGTCTTGCAACATTTCCCCTACAACATTTTCATTATGGGTTCCCAGAAAAAGTGTTAAAGATGATTATTAATTATGCTCTAGTGACAGAAACATCTAGGGAAAAAAAAAAAAAGCTTAATTGTGAATCCTAATACTGTATTCATATTCATAGAATACCAGTGTTAGAAAGAACCTCAGAATATATGGTCCAAATGTCCATATTTGGGGAATGGCCTAACTCTTGCCTCTGTGGCTATGAATATTTGAACACTTCTGGGACCACGAACCACATGGGCTCACTAGGACTCCCCTCCTCCCGTGGCTTTCATGACATTTCAAACTCCTATAATGCTCTCTGCTACATCAAAAGAACAGTTTAGCCCTACATCAGTGCTTCTCAAACTTTAAAGGTGCATTTGAATCACCTGAACATCTAGCCAAAATAAAATCTATTTCAGCAGGTCTAGGGTGACAGCTGGAGTTCTTCATTTCTAAGAAGATTCTGCGTGGTGTCAACACTGCTGGTCCTTGGACCACTCTTTGAGTAGGATAGCCCTAGAGTTCTTTTTATGTAGAAATCACTTTCTTTTCCTGAAAGCTCTATATAGAGAGACGTTTTTCAAGTCCTGCTGGCTTGTCAGCCTTCACTGAGTAAACCTTCTAATTACTGACAGCTTCCTGCAGAAAGCCCTAGCAGGGCACAGTTTCCACATTACCATATCTAAGTGTTCCTTTGAACTCCTCCCCATCACAGTAAGTAGCTGTACCAAAGAATACCGGGTCTTTTTATTCTACTTGCTAACCACTTTCACCTGACAAGAGATACGCAACCACAGTCATCAACTGGCAGCATGCTATTAGTAGTCTGGATCTGCGGTTGTCCAAAGCAGGGTCCCAACCATGCTTGACCTGGATAACAACCCAAAACACAGTCACAAAATCCATCTTCCAGTTAAGACAAAGAGTCTTTTCTTAACCAAACTTTAGTCAGGCTCCTCTGAATCCTCTTCCCAATTAGGCTTCAACTTTCAGACTTCTCTGTCCATCTACATATGATCCAACTTTAGCAAGAATCCTGTTAATTAGTTGGTTTAGTGGGAAGGCCCCACCCTTCATTACTAACTACCCTTGATATCTGATGGGGTTCCTCATCCTCCACCATCCCCCAAGTGATATCAGATCACCCTCACCTGCCTTCAGCAAGAATCCTGTTAGCTTGGTTTAGCCAGAATTCCCCTAAGTGCCCCCTGATGTTTCCTCTTAGTAGTTTCCCATCTACTGACCCCCATCCTGCTCCTTGACTATAAATTTCCACTTTTCCTTGTTGTATTTGGAGTTGAGTCCAATCTCTCTTGCCTACTGCAAAACCCCACTGCAAAGGTCCTTATACCTATTGCAACAGTCTTGAATAAAGTCTGTCTTACCGTTTTAACAAGTGTTAGAATAACTTTTTCTTTAACAGTTCCTTTCCCCCAAAAAAACATCTATCTCGGCCGGGCGCGGTGGCTCAAGCCTGTAATCCCAGCACTTTGGGAGGCCG
>NW_016820988.1:10943-19355 GCF_001698545.2 Rhinopithecus bieti | reverse complement strand
GCTGCCTGGGACTCTGAGTTCAACAGCCTTTTAGACAAACGGCTCTGAGCTAAAACATGAGCATGCACCCATACACATCTGTCTCGGTCTGATGAGATAATCTGGGTATCGGTTGTTATCCTTGAGCATTTTCCTGCCTCGTTAATGCATGTGTAGCTAGCACAATAATAATCATAGCTATTAATGCCTAAAGCTGAGGGCTTTCCTGAGCCAGGCAGTGGCTTTAAAAACTTTAAAGTGGCTTTTAAAACTTTTACAGCTAAAGCTGAGGACTTTCCTGAGCCAGATAGGGGCTTTAAAACCTTTAAAGTTTTCACATAGGCTCTCATTGAATAATTTCTGTTTTTCAGATCAAGAAACTGAGACTTACTATCACATTTGGGATTAAGTTAAAAAAAAAAAAAGAAAGAAAGAAACTTTGGCTTAAAGCTGTCAAATATTTCAAAGCCAGCAAGTGGCTAAATCAGAACTTGAACCCAGGCAGTCTAGCCCTGGGATCCTGTGCCCTTACCCAGTATCCAGTGTTGGCTACACAAAACTAATGAGTACATGTTTTTAACTATAGTTTAAGTGGGTGACATATTTTTCACTACATTTTATGTAGGTGACTTTCTGTTAGGGGTATTCTACTTACACAATCTATTGAGCTGGATATTAACTGAGAACAAACAGAAACGAAAGAACTCTGAAAAACATAAAACATGAGCAACATGATGTCACTGCAAACATGATGTCACTGCAAAAGACAAAACAGCACATAGCCTTCTTGTGACTGTATTTTGCTGACAGTCCACAAGCTAATACTCAGCCTGAATTTAGCAGTGCTGTTCCTTTGGGAGACACACACTAATACTCAGCCTGAACTCAGCAGTGCTGTTCCCTTGGGAGACACACACACAAACACACGGACACACACACACACACACACAAAAAACGAGTTGGTGGTTTTGTGCCTCCCCGCCAAAACACACACACATTGGCGGTTGTGCCGCCCGGAGCCTCCAGTCTGCCAGTGTGAGGAAGGGACCAGATGGGTCCAGTAGTGTTGGGTCAAGGCCAGGAGAGGGCAGCCCGAAGCGCGCGCATGCTCTGGACTCCTGCACCCGCCAAAATGGGTGCTCACGGGGCGCGCGGGAGTGAGGGGTGAGGGCTGAGGGCTGAGGGGTTAGGGGTGAGGGATGAGAGGGAGGGGGACGGGGTGAAGGCAGCCCCTTCCCAGGCGGCAGCCGGGGCGGTGGTGCTGTTGCCCTTTTAAGTTGCCGCTTCACAGGAGCCGCGCCTCCTGTCGGTGGAGTCGGTTACAAGGGGAGCAGCCGCCCAGGGGCCGCCCCACAGCTCCCGGCAGAGGCCTCGGTGTCCCTTGCGGTTTTCCTGCCATGCTCCCACTAGAGTCAAGGTAGCTGGAAGAGGCGGAGCCGCGAGAGCGCCGCCGAGCGGCCCCCCGAGTGGTCGCGGCCATAACAGTGGCTCTCACAGGCTCACCTTCAGCGCCTCCGCCTCCGGAGATGAGGGTAAGATGTCCGTGTCTGTGTGTCCCTGTCCGTGTCAGCGCCCAGCGGCGGCCCCAAGGGGCAGGGTGAGGGCGGAGAGGAGGCTCCAGAAGTACCTGGACAAAGGGGAGCCTGCCCGGGAGAGGCCCCGGTTCCCCGGGCGAGGCGGACGGCGCCCCTTTCTCCTGTGACTGGCCCGCCCCGATCGCCGGGACTGCCGGAGGCTTGGGTGGGAGGAGGCGGAGGGCGCGTCTCTCTGTCTCCTTGCGGGGGGCTGGCTTGGGGGCTGCTGGCACCTCTCGCCCTCGTCCCCCAGCCCCGAGCTGGGAGCCTGCGTCGCCGGCAGCCCTTTCGGAGCTCATGATCGCCCTCAGTCAGCCGGCCTGCTCCCCAGAACCGTGTCGGGGTGTGGCAGGGCGGCTCCAGCTGTTGTTTGAGCCCAGGAGGGGAAGGGGAAAGGCCTTTAAGATTTTCGGTTTTGCGCAGTGGCTCCTTTGCCTGTAATCCTAGCACTTTGGGAGGGGCCTGAGGGGGTGATCACCTGAGGTCAAGGAGTTCTTAGACACAGCCTGGCCCAACATGGTAAACCCTGTCTCTACCTAAAAATACAAAAGTTACTGGCATGGTGGCAGGCGCTTGCTGAGATGGAGCCTCCACTCTGTCACCCAGCTGGAGTGCAGTGGGCGATCTCGGCTTACTGCAGCCTCCTTCTCTTGAACAATCCATGGGGTTCAAGCGATTCTCCTGCCTCAGCCTCCCGAGGTAGCTGGAAACACATTAACAGGCGCCCTGCCACCATGCCTGGCTAACTTTTGTGTTGTTTAGGTAAGAGACGGGTTTACACCCATGTTGCCAGGCCTGGTCTCGAACTCCTGAACCTCAAATGACCCACCTCTGCCTCCCAAAGTTGTGTGATTACAAACCTGAGCCACCTCACCCGGACCCAAGGCCCTTAAGTGTAAAGGCCTCATTCTTCAGTCAGGTTTTCCTTGTTCCTGCATGTTCAGCCAATCGTTTTTAAGTTTGTGTTTAAGGAGAAACTAACAATGAAAACGGACTCGTTGAGGGAGGAAAAGTTAGAATGCAGCCTCTGGTGCTGTTTGAGCGATCCCTGTCTCCCCGGCCGGACCGCTGCTGTGTTCTGGAAAGGCGCATTGTACCGTGGATGTGGCAGGTAAGAGTCCTGCACAGGCGCTCTACCCGCTTTTCCTTTCAGGCTTCTGTATCAGCTATTTTTCCCCTGTAGAATGTGCTCCTGACAGCCACCCCCTAATCCTACCCAATTTGGCTTTACATGTCTGACCATCAAGGCTCTTCTGGGTCATATTTAGTTCATGCTGATATTTCCCCTTCCTCCCCTCTTTCGTCCTTACTATTTTTGCTTTGGTCATGTTATGCTGTGTTCTGTAAGGCTTTAAAAAAAATGTTTATGGTGGCAGGGGAGAATGTTTTATAATTATGCTTTGTGCTTTTTATCTCCCACTCAATAAATGCTTGGGAAATATTTGTTTTATTGAATGTCTGACCCTATCCTAGCTATGTTGTGCTGGAACAAACATCTTAACTGCCTTGTAAGTTAACTGCTAAGAATTTGTCAAAAGTGCAGAGATAACATCAAGAACTTGTCATGGATAGTACAAAAAGTCTCTAAGGGCTTGATGGAAGTCTGTAAATTGACTTCATGTGAAGGAGAGTGTAAGAAGTGAAAATGTAAAGCATGACTGGAGAGTTGGAGTCATGAAGCCAGGGTCCCTTTCTCCAGATCCTTTGTAACAGTGTTATGTGATCTCTTCTAGAAGATCGTTCTGAAAGATAATGCCAACTCGGAACCTAGGAAACCTATCTGAAAGATAATGCCAAACTCGGAAATTGGTCTCAGTGGATTTCTGCAGCTTACGTGGTTCAAATCCTCATCAGTACCTTTCCTTTCTCTGCCTCAGTTTGCTTCCAGTGATGTTCTCAGTAACTGTAATTGCTCTCTGTCTTCGAATCCTTAAGCATTTTTTTAGATGACAGGGATATATGTGTATTTTTATTTTACCAAGTGTTAGAATTTTTATTCTGCTTTTGTGGGCTCTGAGTTAGCTACGTGGTTGTTGTAAAATGATTAGCAGGGAAAACCGTGTGCGTGTGTGTGTGTGTGTGTGTGTGTGTGTGTGTGTGTTTTAAGTTTCTTTTGTTGTCAGAGGACTTAGAATTTTATTTTATATGATGATTCTGTCAATTTACTTTATTCTCCACCCCACATTTATTGAACGGCAAAGTATGAAAGTAATGTGTCCCATAACCAGCCTTCACAAGAATCACAACTGCTGTATATCTGAATTTTTTTTTTTTTTTGTGGGGATAGAGTGTCACTCTATCACCCAGGCTGGAGTGCAGTGGTGCGATCTTGACTCACTGGAACCTCTGCCAGCCAGGCTCAAGTGATTTTCCTGTCTCAGCCTTCTAAGTAGCTGGGATTACAGGCACCTGCTACCGCACCTGGCTAATTTTTGTAGTATTAGTAGAGACAGATTTCACCATGTTGGCCAGGCTGGTCTTGAACTCCTGACTTCGTGATCTGCCTGCCTCAGCCTCCCAAAGTGCTGGGATTACAGACGTGAGCTACTGCACCCAGCTGAACTTTCAAGAAGAAGTTTCTGCATCAGTTTTCAAAACATTATGATATCAAAAGATAGCCATGCCCTACATTTAGAAAGATACGGAAACTGAACATACTGGCAGCAGTTTTGCTTGTTGGTGCTTGAGATAGAGCCACACGTTGGTCTCAGTGGATTTATGGAGAAAAATAGATACAGAAAGTTATTTCTAAATAAGACCAAAAAATCCTTTCTTAAGCAGTGAGAGGTAAAGAGGTTGCCTTGCTGATCTTGAATTGTGTTGCCCTTGATTGAGACAGTTGTATGGTGGGGATGGTAGTGGTGATAAACTTGTTTGAAATTTGTCTGCTTATAGTAACCTTGGTGGTAGCTGTCACAGACAACTTCATCCTCACAGGCCTTAAAATTACTATAAAACTAATAGAATGGAGGAGAAACAAACGACCTGAATACTTAGATGCTTAAATAATTGTTCTGTGTTTTCATAACCGGCGAAAAAGAACAGTGTCAGAATCACTTAAACACTCCATGTAAGGAACACTGCCTGAATTTATATTGCGATTTTTGAGCATCACTTACTGTTTAAAAACTGGCATGTTGTAGGTCATATTTTAAAGACAAATAGAACACTTATCTTTTCAAGATGGTGATAAAGCTTAACCTTATCAAAATTACAAAATGTAAAACACATTCTTGAAAAATATTAATGCGTAGGTTCAAATATAGGTCATCATTTTAGATGTCTTTCAAAAAAGATCATCTCTTAAGTATTAAACTGAACAAACATTGAACATATTGTAGAGTTTGTGCTCAAAGTGAAGTTTCCTGGGGTGATGGATGTTTTATAATATGGATAACAAAAACTTATTTTAAGAAGTTTAGAAATTTTGCCGGGCGCAGTGGCTCAAGCCTGTAATCCCAGCACTTTGGGAGGCCTAGATGGGCGGATCACGAGGTCAGGAGATCGAGACCATCCTGGCTAACACGGTGAAACCCCGTCTCTACTAAAACTACAAAAAACTAGCCAGGCGACGTGGCGGCGCCTGTAGTCCCAGCTACCCGGGAAGCTGAGACAGGAGAATGGCTTGAACCCGGGAGGCGGAGCTTGCAGTGAGCTGAGATCCGGCCACAGCACTCCAGCCTGGGTGACAGAGCGAGACCCCGTCTCAAAAAAAAAAAAAAGGAAAAAAAAGAAAGAAATTTTTTAGGCAAAACTAGAAAATCATACTGATAATTCTACCACTCAGAATGTACCACCATGAGAATTTTGTATCTTTCCACTCCTCTGCTCATCTCTTTTCTCCTGTGCTTGTATGTGTTCCCTCTCCCTTAAAACAATCAGATTTTGTTTTTGTAATCTGCTTTCTCACTCAACAATATTGTAGATCCGTGTCATAAGTTACTCCTCTACACAGTGCCTTCAGTTATTCTGTGGTTGTGTTGGATGACTATACCATCTAGTCATTCGTGTTTCCTGGTACTAAATACATAGGGGTGAGTGAGTGTGTGTGTGTGTGTGTGTGTGTGTGTGTGTGTGTTTTCTACCTTAACTAATGCTTTGGACATCAATAGGTAGAGCTAAATCCTTGAAACCTTCCAAGAGGTGGCTTTCATTTCTCATTGCTGATTTGTTTCCTAGAGATGGAACAAATTATATTGTGTGGAAAAAAATTTTTTGAGATGAAGTCTCGCTCTTATCACCCAGGCTGGAGTGCAAAGGCATGATCTTGGCTCACTACGACCTGCACCTCCCAGGTTCAAGTGATTCTCCTGCCTCAGCCTCCTGAGTAACTGGGATTACAGGTGCCTGCCACCATGCCCAGATAATTTTTGTAATTTTAGTAGAGATGGGATTTCACCATGTTGGCCAGGCTGGTCTGGAACTCCTGACCTCAGGTGATCCATTCACCTTGGCCTCCCAAAGTGCTGGGATCCAGGAATGAACCACCCCACCTGGCCTTTTTTTCTTCTAGGTACCAGCTGTTATATATCAGATTGGTAAAAATGTTAGAAAGTGTGCAATGAAATGGGCATTCTCACAGTCATGGCAGAAAGTATAGTTATCTTTGACTTTCTAGAAAGCAGTCTGGCATTCTAGAAACTTGCCTAACCTTTCCCATTTAGGCAAGATGAATTCTGACCACCCCCCAGTGGCCAATCTTGTCCCTGTGATTCCGTATCTCCCAGAAAGGGAGGACTAGTCTCAGAGAAAACCCAGAATTGCTTGGCTTAGCCCACCTGACAGCTAATCACTGGAAATGGGGTGGGCTGGTAGAGTCCTTTGGTCAGGTTTTGTGTCAAGAGAGGGATGTGGAAAGATGGGAGAGAGGTAGCAAAACTGGCCTCAATGGAACTAAGTAAGTTAACATAGAATGGCAAAGGAATGTTTCTTCCAAGGAAGAAATTCTAGGGAGGGAAGAAAGTGGAGGGCAAGGCAGCAGTTCGCAAAGTTTTGGGGTCATGATTCCTTCACACTCATAAAAATGTATTGATGGCCCAAGGAGCTTTTGTGTATGTAGGTTATATCTATTGGTATTTATCACTAGAAATTAAATCCAAAATATTTAAAATATTCTTTAACAGCTCACCAAATATTGTTATAAATGCTTTTATGAAAAGAAAATTTCTAAACCCAAAGTAATACAATCTAACATCTTTTGCAAATTTCTTTGATGTTTGTCATTTGCATCTGCATTCCATTTATTGTGTGGTATTTGCTTGAAAAAATGTGAAGAGCGGCCAATCTCATACAGATAGCCATTGTAGATCATTGTGGATTTTTTTTTTTCTTTTTTATGATAGGGGGTCTTGCTGTGTTGCCCAGGCTGGAATGCAGTGGTATGATCACGGCTTACTGGAGCCTCAGTCTCTAGGGACTCAGGTGAACCTCCTACCTCAGCCTCCAGAGTAGTTGAGATTACAGGTGTGTACTACCACACCTAGCTAATATTTTGTATTTTTTGTAGAGACAGGGTTTTGCCATGTTGCCTTGGCTTCTTTTCTGATACTCCATCAAAACTTGATTTTTCTTGAACTTTGGATCTTTTACCCTTGCATGATATGATAACATCATGCATTGGTCACTTTGAAAATAATGGTTCACTGAGATCTTCTATATGTTGATACATTTGATTATACAGTATCAAAATACATTCATCAACATCACCATCAATCTTACCAGAATACTTTTGGAAAGCGAATGTGGATATAAGTTTTCTAAAATTCTAATTTTTTGTTCAAAAGCTTGAGTTTTACTATCAGCAATTTTATTGTTGAATTTTATTATGGCCTCTCTGTTGTTTTCCTTGAAATAACAGAATCTCCATTTTTGAGAAAATGTCTCCCAAAACCCAAGCTGAAATAACATTTTTTGTCAGTCATCCTTTGAAGTAAAAATGATACTCCATTAAAGTGGTTAATTCACTTTATGACTTAGTCACCCGAGGGTTTTTTCTCAGGCAGTCTGTAGGAATGCTCATGTATACTTCCCATTTCATCACATGAAATATTAAAAAGATATATTCAAGGATTAAGATGTAAGATTTTCACTGCTTCATCATAGACATTCTTTTTATTTTTGAGACAGAGCCTTGTTCTGTCACCAAGGCTGGAGTGCAGGAGCACGATCACAATTCACTGTAGCCTCAACCTTCTGGGCTCAATCAATCCTCCTGCCTCAGCCTGCCAAGTAGCTGGGACTACAAGCATGCAACCAGCATGTCCAGCTAATTTTTGTATTTTTAGTAGAGATGGGGTTTCACCATGTTGGCCAGGCAGGTCTGAAACTCTTGACCTCAGGTGATCTGCCCGCCTTGGCCTCCCAAAATGCTGGTGTTACAAGCCTGAGACACCATGTCTGGAGTGCCCTTCCTTTTTAAACCTTTAAAACTTTCCTGTGCATAGTAGTCATACCATGACTGCTAGTAGTTTGGTGTTACTGCCTTTATTTGTGCCAAAGTACCAGCATTTTTACCCACCATTGCATCCGCACCATTACAAAAAATATCACCATGTTAGTATTCCTGTCAAAATAGTTTGGACCTGGGGATCTGAGGGCCGCACTTTGGGAACCACTGAAATAGGTACTTAAACCTACTATGTATCATATCTTTTCATCTACAAGGTTTTTTAAAACTTGATTTCAGTTAATGTTTCTGTAATTTTTTAAATATGGTTTTGAGGGGTTTCAGTCCACAGCAACAACATATATTTTATTTTGCTTATACTGAAGTTTACTAGATGAATACTAACCTAATAGAATGAGGTCCTAAATCTAGTTGCAATTTCTTTAGCCAAAAGAGAAAAGAAGAAAAAAAAAA
>NW_016820988.1:5512-8590 GCF_001698545.2 Rhinopithecus bieti | reverse complement strand
TTTTTTTTTTTTTTTTGGATGGCGTCTCGATCTTTCACCCAGGCTGGAGTGCAGTGGTGTGATCTCAGCTCACTGCAAGCTCCCCCTCCTGGGTTCACACCATTCTCCTGCCTCAGTCTCCCCAGTAGCTGGGGCTACAGGCACCCACCACCATGCCTGGCTAATTTTTTATATTTTTTAGTAGAGACAGGGTTTCACCGTGTTAGCCTGGATGGTCTCAATCTCCTGACCTGGTGATCTGCCCGCCTCGGCCTCCCAAAGTGCTGGGATTACAGGCGTAAACCACTGCCCCTGACCCTTTTATATTCTTTTAAAAAGTGTTTACTGTATTTCCCCGTGATGTCATAGTCTTTATATAAAAATAACAATCATTATTTTCAGTTGACATGATTGTTTACCTAAAAATATCCAAATGAACCAAATGTAAAAAACAGTTTTTAAGATTACTGGTTAAAAGCTCTTTTATATAAAAATCAATAGCCTTCCCAAATGTTAGCTGTAATCACATAGAAGATATAGTGATGAAGTATTTTTTCAGGTATTTCAGCAAAAATAAATATCTAGGAATAAACTTAGATGTGCAGGACTTTTATCAAGGACATGACAAAATTTTGCTGAGTGGAATGAAAGATTTTCATTCTATGTTCATGGATGAGCAGATCTCATGTTATAAGTATGTTAGTTATCACCATGTCTTCATATTAATTTATAAATGTAATTTCTGCTGGGCACAGTGGCTCATACGTGTAATCCCAAAAGTTTGGGAAGCTGAGGCGGGTAGATGACAATTAGCTGTGTGTGTGTGGCACACACTTGTAGTTCCAACTACTCCTGAGGCTGAGGGCTGAGGTGGGAGGGTCACTTGAGCCTGGGAGTCAGAGGTTGCAGTGAGCCGAGATCATGCCTCTGAACTCCAGGCTAGATGACAGAGTGAGACTCTGTCTCAAAAAAAAAAAAAAAAAAAAGTACTGAGTGTGTATATATATATATATATATATATATTTACAAATTTCAGTACAAATTCCAGCAGATTTATTTTTGGCACTTGACAAAGTGACTCTAAAGTTTGTTTAGAAGAGTAAATTTAAAAAAAGTATAAAGTATAGACTCTCAACCAGATATTAAATAAAATACTGTGGACCAGCTCTGGGCCAGACAGATAAAGGCAATGGAAGTTTAGAACCAGAGTCATGCAAAGGAAAATTTAGTGTAAGGAAAAGGTAGTATTTTAACTTAATAGTGAAAAGATAGATTATTCTGTAAATGGTTTCAGGAGAACTGACAATTTCAGGAAGTTTGAGTCTTAACTCCAATTTTTGTCAAAATAAGTTAGAGTTAGTTTAAACACATCTATTATTAAAATTTAGAACAGAAGAACATCGGTCTGAAGATATTTTAAGAGTGAAGGCTGAGGCTGGGGACACTGGCTCATGCCTTTAATCCCAGCACTTTGTGAGGCCAAGGTGGGAGGATTGCTTGAGCCCAGGAGTTTGAGATCAGCCTGGGCAACATAGCAAGACTCTCTCTCTCTCTCTAGATATAGATATACCTATAAATATACATATACAAATACAAAAAAAAAAAAAAAAAAAGAGTTAAGTTTTGTCTGGAGAGCCATGAAGATAAGAGGTAAAATTAAAGGCTTGATGGACACATGTTTACATCTCCAGCAAGGGGATTGATGGGAAACAATGATAGACATAGCTCCATTACTGCTACCTCCTTTTAGGAAGTTGCTTCTGAACATCTAAAGATACCAGTTTTATAATAGCAGAAATGAGTTATTTTCAGTGTCTAAAACATTACATGACATACATATATAAACATGTTCATAAAATGAAATGAAGTAGCATATAAAATTGGGCCTAGTGTTTTAAAAGTAAATATATTTACATGAAAGAGAAAACTCACCTCCCACTCTTAGAGCCTCTGCCAGTTTACCATAGCCTAGTTTCTTGAGAGAATAAGCTACGTGTCTTCACCTTTTTTCACTGAGCTCATTATAATCTGGATTCTGCCTTCATCATGGCGCTAAAATTTATCTCCCAGTTGCCAAAACCGGTGGCTCCCTTCTTAGTCCCCAAAATGACCCTTCTGCAGTATTTTGATACTGTTGATTTTCCCTTGTTGAAACATTCCTCCATTCTTAATGTCCACCAATAAAGAGTTGGTTAAATAAAATTATAGTGTACATTTTATAACAGAATATTCTCTTGTGGACCAAAAAAATGCAGCCAGTCTTTCCATAGAGCATGTGCAAACTTCTAAGATATATTCAATAAAAAAAGTAAGTCATAAAATATTGTGTATCATCTGGCCCCTTTAGTATATACTGTAAAACACTCTATGTCTGTGCTTATTTCTACTTACTTTTCTCCCCTAGTGGATACAGGAAACTGTGAATAGTAGAACACAATTTAAAAAAAAATGTGTGTCTTCTGTGCCAGGACCTGTGATAATTCAGTATAAAGGACAAAAAAGGCATGTCCCTGTCCTCTGGTAAGGGACATGATAATCAAGTGAGACTTCTATCAGATTATTTTCTCCTGTTTTGATCTTATCTCCCTGCCTTGGTCTCCTCCGATCTCTTCTTCCTTGGCCTGCTTCTCTCTTCTATTCTCATTCTGTGCTTCCTCTGAGTAATCTTTGACTCCCATTACTTAAGTCATGACCTATGTTCCAGGGATTCCTAAATCCATATTCATCTCCAGAGTTTCAAGCCCATATATCTGTCTGTATATCATATATGTTAGGGAATCTCACTTGGAGTGACATGGCTATTCAAAATGATGATATTTAAATGTTCATGTATCCACCTCCTAGCACTCTATCAGCCCCATCATGTGTTCCATCAATAATTCTCCTTGTCATTGTGAGTGGGACAAAATGAAATAATCAAACTAGTCACCCATGCCTAACCCTGGGAACTGTCTTAGCATTCTTTTATATACTACTGTTCTCTGACCCCCCAAAACTAGTAAATTGCTAAGACCTGTCCTTCTGAATGTCTCTTAATATTTTCCCTGTGAGCTCGGTTTCTTCCTCCAATCCCTCAAATTCTTTTGTGTGTGTGTGGTC
>NW_016820988.1:0-1130 GCF_001698545.2 Rhinopithecus bieti | reverse complement strand
ATGTGGCTTCCTCTCTGCCTAGCATCTCATGCTCTAAGGCCTCTTCATGTGGCTTCCTCTCTGCCTAGCATCTCATGCTCTAAGGCCTCTTCATGTGGCTTCTCTTTCTTCAAGAAGATAGTCAGTGTGGAGCTGCCAGGTGTTCTTAAGACTTAGACCTGGAACAGGTCCACTGTCATTTCTACCAAATTCTCTAGGCTAGAGTGAGTCTTGGGGCCAACGCAGATTCACTGTGGGATGGGCCTGTCCAAGGACATGATGACAGGAGGTGTGGCTCATTGGGGACCAACACCCAAGATGAATCCTGGGTTCTAAGACCTTTTTCTTCTCTGATTATTCCTGATTCATATTCTATTTTTGTTTTATTCATGTAATATATTCACAAGTGTCTTTATGAAGTGATTTTGACACTCTTTTGTCTTCTCTCTAGCATCTCTTTGTTCTTTAATAAATTTTTTTCATAGTTTATTTTGGTCTTATTTTTCTTTTTAAAGCATTTCCTTAAATTTTACCTATTCTATGTTGCTTATCATTTATAGTCTTCTTTTTTTTTTTGAAATGGAGTTTCGCTCTTGTTGCCAGGATGGAGTACAATGGCGTGATCTCGGCTCACCGCAACTTTTGCCTCCTGAGTTCAAGTGATTCTCCTGCCTCGGCCTCCTGAGTAGCTGGGATTACAGGCATGTGCCACCATGCCTGGCTAATTTTGTATTTTAGTAGAGATGGGGTTTCTCCATGTTGGTCAGGCTGGTTTTGAATTCCCAACCTCAGGTGATCTGCCCACCTAGGCCTCCCAAAGTGCTGGAATTAAAGGCGTGAGCCACAGTGCCCGGTCTGTATTCTTTTTTTTTTTCAATTCCTTTTTTTGTTCATTCATATTTCAGAGAGGTACTAAAAGACTGGGAGACTGGGTGTGTCAGCTTACACTTACAATCTCAGTGCTTTGGGAGACTGACGTTGCAGGCTCACTTGAGCCCAGGAGCTCAAGACTAGTTTGGGCAATGTTGTGTGACCCCATCTTTACAAAAAATTAATGAAAATAATAGCCGGGTGTGGTGACACCCACCTGTAGCCCCAGCTACTTGGGAGGCTGAAGCAGAAGGACCTCTTGAGTCCAGGATGTTGAGGCT
>NW_016820987.1:0-1171 GCF_001698545.2 Rhinopithecus bieti | reverse complement strand
TAGGTATATCTCCTAATGCTATCCCTCCCCCGCCTCCCCCTCCCCACCCCACAACACTCGCCAGTGTGTGATGTTCCCCACCCTGTGTTCAAGTGATCTCATTGTTCAATTCCCACCTATGAGTGAGAACATGCAGTGTTTGGTCTTCCATCCTTGCAATAGTTTGCTCAGAATGATGGTTTCTAGCTTCATCCATGTCCCTACAAAGGACATGAACTCATCCATTTTTATGACTGCATAGTACTGCATGGTGTATACATGTCACATTTTCTTAATCCAGTTTATCATTGATGTATCATTGAGACACTTTCAGAGGCTTGTACAGGATTGTCCCAACTGTGATAGTCCTCATCCTGCAGGACAAGGACCCAAGGTGGGATTTTGCAAACTAGCAAACACAGCAATCCCATTTATACATCTGATTGGGGGAAGGCCATTGGGCAGAGGCATGGGACACGATGAGAAGATGAGACTGCTGGGCACCCCTGTGCAAATGTGGTTGCCAGAGACCGAGACCGGACAAGCAATCCCAAGAAAGGAAGGGACCAGAACTCCCGAGTTACACCAAGGGGATGTTGGAAATGATGGGCGGACTCAACGGCCTTCCCTGCTTCCCTGAAGGGAGATAAGCCTGAAGCCATAGGTTTCCAGCCTGAAACTCCACGCAGGACATTATAGATCCTCAAGGAGGCTGGGGACCTAGCAAGGGTCACTATGGGATAAATCATTGTGCAAGGCCTGGCCCCAGCACTGCCAGAGGCTGAATCAGGAACCGCCAGTCACAGGTTTCAGCGGAAACCCATCACCCATGGGGACAAGGGACGCCACTGTGGACAGGAGACAGTGCCAAGGCCCATGCCCCCCACCCATCACCAAACACTGCCAGGCTCATAGCCATCACCTCACTCACCACATCATCGTCTGGGAATTTAACAAGGGCAAGAGGAGGAAACCTCAAAGCAGATGAATTTCTGTTCTTCAACAAACATTGACTGAGTGTGTTAGCCACCGTTTTAGGTGCCTTCCCTGGGCGACCTAAAGACACTGTTCAAATGGTAAGATCACACTGAAGATGACAAATCTCACCGCATTTATCTCTGCTTCTATCTAAAATGGTAAGAATGTGTAAGAAAGACAGATTGGCTACAGATAAAATAATGAGGTTTTGCTT
>NW_016820986.1:0-287 GCF_001698545.2 Rhinopithecus bieti | reverse complement strand
TTTTTATATTTCTTTCTTTCTTTTTTTTTTTTTTTTTTTTTTTTTTGAGATGGAGTCTCGCTCTGTCACCCAGGCTGGGGTGCGGTGGTGCAATCTCGGCTCACTGCAAGCTCTGCCTCCTGAGGTTCACGCCATTCTCCTGCTTCAGCCTCCCGAGTAGCTGGGACTAGAGGTGCCCGCCACCACGCCCAGCTAATTTTTTGTATTTTTAGTAGAGACGGGGTTTCGCTGTGTTAGCCAGGATGGTCTCGATCTCCCGACCTCATGATCCGTCCGCCTCGGCCTCC
>NW_016820985.1:0-1054 GCF_001698545.2 Rhinopithecus bieti | reverse complement strand
TGAATCCATGGATGCGAGGCCCACAGATATGGAGGGCTGACTGTACATGGTAAACACTAGAGGAACCATCAAATAAATAAATAAAAAAGAAACCTTAAAAATATAGCAAAAAAATTATCAAATGAAAAATATGATAATTGGAAAATATTTACTTAATGTGAAAGAAAGCAGTAAAGGATGAATGCAGGAATAAAAAGATATGAGACATATAGAAAATTTAAAAAATGGCAAGCATAAATCTAACTAGGTCAGCAATAACATTAAATGAATTAAACAATCAAATAAAAAGGCAGAAATTATCTGACTAGATTTTAAAAACATGAGCTGACTATATGTTGTCTGTAGGAGTCATACTTTAGATTCAAAAAACACAAATATTTTTAAAATAAAGGGATGGAGCTATGGAAAAGATATAGCATACAAATAGTAACCACATGAATGCATATTATACTAATATAAGGCAAAACAAACTTTAAAATAAAAAATTGTTATTAGAAGTAATGAAAGACATTTATAAAAACAAATGTATCAATTCTTCAGGAAGATACAACAATTATAAATATGTATCCCTAACAAAATCTCAGATGACATCTTTGCAGAAATTGACAAGCTGATTTTAAAATTAATATGGAATTGCAAGAAACACAAAAGAGCCAAAATAATTCTGAAAAATAAGAATAAAGTAGGAGTAATCACTCTCCTCAGTTTCAAAACATACTACAAAGCAATGATAATCAAGACAGTGTGGTACTGGCACAAGGTAAAACATATAGATGAATGCAATATAATGGGAACTTCAGAAATAAACCTATACATCCGTGGTCAACTGATTTTCAACAAGGATGCCAAGACCATTTAATGAGAAAAAGAAGAGTCTTTAAGCAAATGGAGCTGGGGCAAGTAGATATCCACAAGTAAAAGAATGAAGTTGAACTCTTACTTCATATGATATAAAAAACATTAACTGCAATTGATCAAATATCTAAGTCTAAGAGATCAAATTACAAAACTCTTAAGAAAAAACTTCATAACCTTTTATGTGGCAAAGTATTCT
>NW_016820984.1:0-1220 GCF_001698545.2 Rhinopithecus bieti | reverse complement strand
AATATGCCTAATCCCCTTTACTTGAGCTAAATTTAAGTGAGTTCTGTTCCTTACAACAAAACCTTTCCTGACAAAACAGCATTCATTGAAATGCGTTTGTCTGATATAAAAACTGATTCTTCTTACTATAAAAATGTTATCACCCACTAATAGTTTTAATGTGACTTTTGATTTTTTTAAAACACTTCACTAATCTTGTCCTAAATTTACATGCAAACCTTCTCCCATCCTGCTCCAAGGAATGAATGTAAACAGCGAGACAACCAAGCTTTCAAAATCATTAGGAAAATTCAGCCAGACATAGTGGCTCACACCTGGAAGCCCAGTATTCGGGAGGTTGAGGTAGAAGGATCACTTGAGCCTACGAGTTCAAGATCAGTGTGGGCAGTCTAGTAAGACCTCATCCCTCCCTACAAAAAATTTTTGATTAAAAAATAGCTGAATGTGGTGGCACACGCCTGTAGTCCAAGCTACTCAGGAGGCTGAGATGGGAGCATCACCTGAGCCTGGGACACAGAGGTTGCAGTGAGCTGAGATGGCTCCACTGCACTCCAGCAGTGGGTAAGACCCTGTCTCAAAACAAAACTTAACAACAACAACAACAAAAAATAATAAGAAGAAGAAGAAAGATCCACAGGCACAGGATTAAGGTAATAGCCCAAATGCATTCCTTCTCATGTATTAGGCTTCTATTTAGGCCTTGGATATTAATCAGTATTATACTTTTAAAGGCTGGGTTGGTTGGAGGGGAGGGGGGAACTCATGGTTAAACACATGTGAAAAACATTGAATAATACAAAAAATATGACCCGGTGTACTGGCTCACACTTGAGGCCAGGATTTCAAGACCAGCTGGGCAACATAGTGAGATTCCATCTCTATGATATACATATATTTAACTCCAGGGCTTCTCAGTCTTTTATCTGTCAATGGGCCTCAGGATACTCAGGGATATCTCACACAGCTTTTCCCCATACTCAAGTCACTTAGAACCTTTTCTCCTCCATAGTGTATTTGGAGAAACCAGAGTTACACTAGTCTGGGAAATTGGAGAAAAGCACAGCTTCAACACCAATTGTTCATAGTCCTATCTAAAAGTAAGTATCAGTTATCCCTTCCAACTAACCCATTTTGTTATTTTCTTAAATCATACTGCTCACTTAAAGCAGGCCATTCCCTTGCTTTAAAAAAATAAAGGCGGGGGGGGGCGGGGCGGGCAA
>NW_016820983.1:0-1052 GCF_001698545.2 Rhinopithecus bieti | reverse complement strand
TTTTCACCATCAGCCTCAAAGTGCTCCCGAATATCCCATCACATGCTAAACACACACAGGGCTAGAAAACTGCTCAATGAAAAGAGAGTTTTATCTGAGTGAGAGGAATTAAGATGACACAGAGCAGTTTCACAGAAAGCTTCCTTCTGGATTTTCCTTGAGGATATTTCTTTCTCCATATTCTAAGGATCCTTCCCAAATGTCCTTCCTCAGATTCCACAAAAACAGTGATTTCAAGTTGCACCATCCAAAGAATGGTTTAACTTAATGAGACGAATATACACATCGCAAAGCAGTTGCTCAAAACGGTTCTCAGCAGGTTTCATCGGAAGGCATTTCCTCACTCACCACAAGCCTCCAGGCGTCACTAAATATCCCTTCACAGATTCTTCAAAGACAGAGTTACGAAACTGGGCAACATAGAGTAAGCATTAACTCTGTGAAATGAATACACATATCAGAGAGCAAATACTTGGAATGCTTCTTTCTCAATTTTATTTCAGTATGTTTCACTATCGCCATAGCCTTCAATGCATTCCGAAATATCACTTTTTGTTTCACAGGAACAGTGTTCAAACACTGCCTTGTGAGAAAAGTGGTATAACTCCCTGAGTGGAATGCGTATGCCACAAAGCAGTTTCTCAGAAAGCTTCTATCCAGTTTTTATCTGAAGATATCAACTCTTTTATCGGAGGCCTGAAGGTGCTCCCGAATGTCCCTTGGTGGTTCTGTGCATGACGGAGTTTCCAAACAGTGTAATATAATTAAACTTTTACCTATGTGAGACAAAGAAATACATGTATCGCAAAGCAGTTTCACAGAAATCTTTCCAGTTTTGTCTGAGGATATTTCCTTTTCACCATAGTCATCACTATACTCCCGAATATCTCTTGGTAGCTTTTTCTCCAAATGGATTCCGGAATCCTCTAGGAGAAGAAAGGTATATTTCTGTGAGTTGGATGCACACGTCACAAAGCAGCTCCTCAGAAAACTTCTCTCCAGTTTCTATCTGAAGACGTTTCCTTTCTCACTGTAAACCTCAAAGCCCTCCA
>NW_016820982.1:110010-114990 GCF_001698545.2 Rhinopithecus bieti | reverse complement strand
GCCCTTCCCCCAGTCTCGCTGCTGCCTCGCGGTTAGATCGCCGTAGACTGCTGTGTTAACAATGAGGGAGGCTCCGTGGGTGTGGGACCCTCCCGGCCAGGTGAGGGATATATTCTTCTGGTGTGCCCGTTGCTTAAAGCGCGGTATTGGGGTGGGAGTTACCCGATTTTCCAGGTGTTGTGTGTCTCAGTTCCCCTGGCTAGGAAAAGGGATTGCCTTCCCCCTTGCACTTCCCAGGTGAGGCGATGCCTCGTCCTGCTTCAGCTCTTGCTGGTCAGGTTGCAGCAGCTGACCAGCACCGATTGTCCGGCACTCCCTAGTGAGATGTCCCCAGTACCTCAGTTGAAAATGCAGAAATCACCGGTCTTCTGTGTCGCTCGCGCTGGGAGTTGGAGACTGGAGCTGTTCCTATTCGGCCATCTTGCTCCGCCCCGCCTAGAATTCTTACTATATTTGAAATCTAATCTATAACACATCTATTAAATTTCTTTAAATATAATTACGCTGTAGGGATGCAAAGAAAATTAAATTTCATGATATCCTAACCGCTAGGAGTTGTTACAGATATATGAAAGACAGGTGATGATGATGCAAGGAAGGCAATAATGATGTAACAAGAGTGGGCATAGGAACATAAACTGATTTTGAAACAGGTACTACCAGTGGCTACTCTTTTGTTTTATGTTTCTAAAGTGTTGTTGTTGTATTTTTTTTTAATATAAACAACTTGTTTGAATAACTTTTTCTGCATCTTTTTTAAGCCTTATTCTTTGGTTTTGCTTATAAGTTGATACTGCAACTTTATATTGTAGGGGGCAGAAATATGTGGCCTCATTATGTTCCTTTAGTGTATATCTAGACTGTAAAATCATCATCATATATAAAATTTTAAACAAAGGCCACTGTATAATGCCTTCATAGGTGCTGGTTCAGCATAAAAAGATAGCCACAAATGCTGACAACAACAGAATAATTTCAACACTGTCATGAAGTAAATTTTAAACAATTGAATTTAAAGTGCATTTGTGCTATTTTACTCTGAAATACAGTGCCACAAGGGAATTCTCTCAAAATGAGTTCACAAAAAGGTACTGTCTGAGAAATTATTCAAGTTACTGTATAATGGTAATTCTTTTAAGAAATGCTGCAACCATAACTAGTATCCAGTTTTGCCATAACAGATAAACAAAAGGTTTATCCAAGTTTTAAAATATTAATATGCATCATTTTTAGTGCAACTCTGAATATGAGACAGTATTAATATGAATCTGTGCAGATTAATATTAAAATATGTCATGATATATTCATTATTTTTGGAGTTACATATTACTAATATATCACTGTGTATCTTTACTACTTGATGATGGTTTCCTTTATTCCCGGCAGTTCTCTGCCTTGTGTTTCACTCTGTAATTCTCACGTCTTATGTTCCCACAGTTAATTCTACAAACTTAATGAAAAAACTGTGTAGGTTTATTTAAATATTCTTTATGAAGTAAACTTTATACCTTTTTTTTTTTTTTTTTTTTAAGACAGAGTCTCGCTCTGTCGCCCAGGCTGGAGTGCAGTGGCATGATCTCGGCTCACTGTAAGCTTTGCTTCCCGGGTTCACGCCATTCTCTTGCCTCAGCCTCCCGAGTAACTGAGACTATAGGTGCCTGCCACCACGCCTGGCTAATTTTGTTTTTGTAATTTTAGTAGAGATGGGGTTTCACCGTGTTAGCCAGGATGGTCTCCTGACCTCTCCTGACCTCGTGATCCGCCCGCCTTGGCCTCCCAAAGTGCTGGGATTACAGGCGTGAGCCACTGCGCCTGGCCAACTTTATGCCTTTATGAAATGTTTTCTAGTAGAAAAACAGATTCTTAGAAACTTTTCTAGTATCAAAAGTAATTTTATGTATGGATATGGAGATGTGTGTATTTATTTTAATCATCTATTTTTTCCAAAGGTAATAATCATAAGCAATTAATAAGAAACTTAGTATTCTACAGTATTTGATAACATGACAAGTGCTGATGATTTTCAAATATCTCTGTTAAAATATAATTCATACATTTAAAATTACCATTTGAAAGTATACAATTCAGTTGTTTTTACTGTATTCACAGGGTCATGCAAACTTAATTATAATCTACCTTTAAAATGTTTGTATCACCCCCCTCTAAAAAGCCCTCAGTCATTAGCAGCCATTCGCCTTCCTCCCTTGTCCCCCAACCCTGCCCCGGTAGTCCTCGCAATCAATAATCTACTTTTTATTTCTATAGGTTTTGTTCTTCTAGAAATTTCATATAAGTGAAATCATGAAATATGTGATCTATTATGTACCAAGACTTTACTAATTTTACTAACTTTTATTGCCAGACAATTCAATTATAATACCCTGTTCAAATATGGAGATATCATATTTTGTTCATTCATTAGTTGATGGACTTTTTACCTATTTCCATTCTTTGGCTATTATGAATAATGCTGTTATGAACATTCTGTGTATGCTTTATTGTGAACATTTAAAAAAAATTCTCTTTGGTATATTTTTCTAGAAGTATATTTGCTAGGTTATATGTAAATTTTATGTTTACTATTTTCATGCACTACCAAACTGTTTCCAAGAATAGCTGCATCATTATACATCTTGACCAGCAGTTCATATGTGTTTCTATTTATCCATATTCCACAAACTCTTGTTATTGTCTGTCTTTTTTTATTATAGCCATCCTAGTATGTGGGAAGTGATCTCACTGGAGATTTGAGTTACATTTCCCTAATGAGTAATGATTTTCAATATCTTTTTCTGTGCTTATCAGTCATTTGTAAATCTTCTTTGGAATAATCTTCTTTGGAATATTCAGATATTTTGCTGGACTTTTTTTAGTTCGGCATTTATCTTTGTTTTTTGTTTATATTTATCATTATTATTTTTTGAGACGGAGTCTCACTCTGTTGCTCAGGCTGGAGTGCCGTGGCATGATCGTGACTCACTGCAACCTCTGCCTTCCACGTTCAAGTGATTCTCCTGCCTCAGCCTCCTGGGTAGCTGGGACTATAGGCACATGCCACCACACCTGGCTATTTTTATTTTTTATTTTTTATTTTTGTTTTTAGTAGACTTGGGGTTTCAACATGTTGGCCAGGCTGGTCTTGAACTCCTTACCTCAGGTGATCCACCTGCCTTGGCCTCCCAAAGTGCTGCGATTACAGGTGCAAGCTACCGTGCCCAGCCGTCTTTTTATTATTTAATAGAAGAGTTCTTTATATTCTGGATACAAATAAGAAATATAAATTGTAAAAAATTTTATTCCATTCTTTATTGTCCGCTTATTTTTTTGATGGTATCATTTTAGCACAATATTTTAAAGACTGATCCAGTCCAATTTATATTTTGTTTTTTTTTTTTTTGTGCTCCTAATGGTAAAACAATTACCTGACTCAAGATTATGAAGTTTTATTTATACATTTTTATGGAGAGCTTTATAATTTTAACTCTTATGTTCAGATGTCTTATATATTTTGAGTGATGTTTAGGGCATGGTCTGATGTGTAGGAGTCCAACTCTATTTTTTAAAACATGTGCATATCTAGTTGTCCTGCCATCATTTGTTGAAATGACTATTCTTCCCCCATTTACTTATTTTGGCACCCTTGACAAGAATCAATTGGCCGTAAGTGTAATGGTTTATTTTTGGATTTTCAATTTTCTTCCATTTATACACATTTTATATTTATACCAGTATTATGTAGTTTTAATACTGTTGCTTTGTAGTAATGTTTGAAATTGGGATGGCTGAGTCCTCCAACTTTATTCCTCTTTTAAAAATTTTTTGGCTATATGAAACTCCCTGTAGTTATATGTGTATTTTAGAATCAGCTTGTCATTTTCTATCAGATTTCTGTCAGATTCTGGTAGGGATTACCTGAAATCTATAGATTAAATTTATAAATCATCTTACCAGTATTCTTCTTATCCATGAACATGGGCTGTCTTTCAATTTATTTATACCATCTTTAATTTTAAACAATATTTTATGATTTTTCACAGTATATCTTGTACTTCTTTTATTAAATTATTTCATGAGAATTTTATTTTAATGCTGTTTTATATTAAATTGTTTTTTTGTTTTATTTTCACATTGTTTATTGCTAGTATATAGAAGTACAATAGACTTTTACACATTGATTTTGTATCCTGCTTATACATTGATTTGGTATCCTTGCTTAACTAATCTATTAGTTCTAGTAGACTTTTTGTGGATTCTTTAGGCTATCCAAGATCATGTCATATGTAAGTAGTGATAGCTTCACTTCTTCCTTTCCAGTCTGGATACTTTTAGTTCTTTTCTTTGCTTTTTTTTTTTTTTAATAGCTATTTGATTTGATAAGAATCTCCAGTACAAGAATGAAAATAAGTGGCAAGAGCAGGCATCCATGTCTTGTTCCTGATTGCAGTGGGAGAAAAGATTCCATTTTTTTACTGTTAAGCATGATGTTAGATGTGAGTTTTTAAAAAAACGCCCATGTTATTTACCAAGTACCCATATTTGTATACCCTTGTCAAGAATCAGTTGTCCATAAATGTAATTTTTTGTTTTGGGACTCTCAATTTCATTCCTTTGATATGCATTGTATATTTATGCCAGTATCATGTGGGTTTAATAGAAATAGAGAGGAAGTTCTTTTTATTTCTAGTTGAGTATTTTAATGATGAAAGAATGTTGGATTTTCAAAATAATTTTCTGTATTTATTGGGTTATTCTTGTTTTTTTTTTTTTCCTTTTTATTTTCTCTACTGGTCTTTTTTCTTTTAGTGTGGTACATTGCATTTACTGATTTTTGTACGTGAAACCAACTTTATTTTCCTAGGATAAAGCCCACTGGATCATGGTGGGGATCTTTCAATATGTTTCCCTAAATTTGCTTTACTAATATTTTGTTGCAGTTTTCTGTAAAGTTGTTAGTGATGTCTCCTCTTTCATTCCTGATTA
>NW_016820982.1:98895-108572 GCF_001698545.2 Rhinopithecus bieti | reverse complement strand
TTTTTTTTTTTTTTTTTTTTGAGACGGAGTCTTGCTCGGTTGCCCAGGCTGGAGTACAGTGGCATGATCTCGGCTCACTGCAAGCTCCACCTCCCAGGTTCATGCCATTCAATGGGAGAAAATTTTTGCAATCTACCCATCTGACAAAGGGCTAATATACAGAATCTACAAAGAACTTAAACAAATTTACAAGAAGAAAACAACCCCATCAAAAAGTGGGCAAAGCATATGAACAGACACTTCTCAAAAGGAGACATTTATGCAGCCAACAGACACATGAAAAAATGCTCATCATCACTGGCCATCAGAGAAACGTAAATCAAAACGAGAATGAGATACCATCTCACACCAGTTAGAATGGCGATCATTAAAAAGTCAGGAAACAACAGGTGCTGGAGAGGATGTGGAGAAATAGGAACACTTTTACACTGTTGGTGGGACTGTAAGCTAGTTCAACCATTGTGGAAGACAGTGTGGCGATTTCTCAAGGATCTAGAGCTAGAAATACCATTTGACCCAGCCATCCCATTACTGGGCATATACCCAAAGGATTATAAATCTTGCTGCTATAAAGGCACATGCACACATAGGTTTATTACGACACTTTTCACAAAAACAAAGACTTGGAACCAACCCAGATGTCCATCAATGATAGACTGGATTAAGAAAATGTGGCACATATGCACCATGGAATACTATCAAGCCATGAAAAAGGATGAGTTCGTGTCCTCTGTAGGGACATGGATGAAGCTGGAAACCATCATTCTCAGCAAACTGTCACAAGGACAGAAAACCAAACACCGCATGTTCTCACTCATAGGTGGAATTTGAACAATGAGAACACTTGGACACAGGAATGGGAACTTCACACACTGGGGCCTGTTGTGGGGTGAGGGGAGGGGGGAGGGATAGCATCAGGAGATATACCTAATGTAAATGACGAGTTAATGGGTGCAGCACACCATCATGGCACATGTATACATATGTAACAAACCTGCACATTGTGCACATGTACCCCAGAACTTAAAGTATAATTAAAAAAAAAGTTTTAAAAAATAATAATTATGACTGGGTAAGAAAATCTTCATATCTTTGTATGTCTGTATGGTTTGTGTCTGTATGTAATTTCAGAAAAGTAATATGCCTGCCAGATTAACTACTTGTATAGTTAGATATTTGTATATGTGTATAAGACTTGCAGACATTTTCCCCTTACTGCATTTATGTTTGTACGTTTATATTTATAAAATTGAATATGATGTCAATGAAAAATTTCCAGTTGTGCTATAGGCATAAGATTGATACCTTTCCAAATCAAGGGTCACATAAGAAAATTGCAAAATTCAGCATTGAATATATCATACTTGGTACTGCTTCCAAAAATATACAAATATTTAGAAATATATTTTAAATTGGATATGTGAGGCATCTATCATAAAATGTTATTTATAACAAATTATGCTACTTTTTAAATTAAGATAGTAAATATTTGTTGACAAAATAAATGAAGTAAAGACAGCATGATGTATGTTCAAATACTGTAAAATTTAGTTACCTTTTCCAAATATAGACTTAGAAAAAAATGCAGTTTTGTTTATTTTATGTAAGTTTTACTTTCTTTGATGCCCTTTAAATAATTGCACTTTAGCTGACTTGGTATCGACTGAGAAGTAAGGAAAATATCAAAAAGTAACATAATGTAAAACATATTATTTTGCATTTATAAATAGGTACAATCTGACAGTACAGGTCTTAAAATTAAAATTATTAGTATTATCTTCATTTCATATTTGAAAAAGTGTGACTTTGTGTTATTAAAGGACTAAATGATGCAAAACCTATGCAATCAAATGAATGTAGATATATTAACTTTTCTCAGTTCCCTACCAAGGAACATCATGTTGTCATAACTATATATATTTTATCTTCATAGAATTAGTTATAAATATTAAATGCATGTTCTTTAAAAGTGCCCTTAGATAAATGTTGTCAAATTCTGTATACCCAAGAAACCACTACCACAATCAAGATAAATATTTTTTTCATCCCAAAAGTTTCCATTGTATCTCCTCCCCATCACTTCCTCACCTGCCCCAAGGTGCAGCCAAATACTGCCTGCTTTTTAATTTTTTTGGTCACAAATAAGGTATATTTTTTTCTTTTAAGAAAATATTTTATCCTTTATGGGCCATTTGGTCTGTGTGCAGCAGCTCAATTCTGCTTCTATAAAATGAAAGCAGTCATGTATAGTATCTAAACAAACGAATGTGGCTATATTCCAGTAGAACTTATTTCATATACACTGAAATTTGAATTTCATGAAATTTTCATGTTATGCATTTTGGTCATTTTTTATCTTCAACCATTAAACATTTTAAAATCTACCCCAACGTACAAAATATGAGACAAGCTAGATTTGGCTCCTGGGCTATAGTTTGATGATCCTTGCTAGAGACTACATTTGTTACTTCTAAAGTTTTGCGTACATAAAATTAAATAGACACTTTTGTTTCTGATTTCTTTCACTCAGCATTTTAATTTCTTTTTTTTTTTTTTTTTTTGCTGAGTAGTATTTTATTGTCTGAATATACCACATTTTGTTTATTCCATCATGCTTGGTTTGTTTCTAGTTTTTAGTAAGTAGCAGTACAACTACTCTTAATAATATGTATGTGTAAGTGTATGTGTGTACGTCTTGCATTTCTCTTGTGGAATTGCTTTTTGTACTATCATAAATTTGTAAAGGTATGCTTCACCTTATAGGAAATTGTCAAACTGTTTTTCAAAGTAATTGTATCATTGCATATTTCTGCCAGCAGTTTATGAGGATTTTGTGTTTCATTTTATTGTCAACATTTAGTATTATCAATCTTTTACATTTTAGCCATTATAATATGTGTTTGATGGTATGTCTTGTTGATTTACAATTATATTTGTCTGATGGCTAAGGACATTAAATATCTTTTCATGTGTTTATTAGCAAGTTGTGTATCTTTTCTGCTTGTGTGTGTGTTTATTCAGATCTTTCATCCACTTTTAAAAACTGGGCTAGTTTTCTTCTTTCTGTTAAATTTTAAGAGATCTTATAATATTTCAGATAGAAGATCTCCATCAGATACATGGATTGTGAATATCTCCCTCAGCCTATGACTTCACTTTTCATTTTATTAAGAGTATCTTCTTATGGAACGAAGATATTTTAAAGTTGATAAATTATAATATATGATTTTTTCTTTGGTATTTTATACTTTTTGTATCACATGCATGAAATTGTTACCTACCCCAAGGATGCAAATATTTTTTCTCTGTTTTTTCTTCCAGAGATTGTTTAGTGTTAACTGTTACATGTAAATTTGTGATTAATTTTGAGTAAAATTTGTGTGTAATATGAGGTTGTGATATTGGTTCCTTTTTTCCCCATACAGATATCCAGTTATTCTAGCACCATTTGTTGAAATGGCAATTCTTTTCTCATTGAATTACCTTAGCACATTTGTTGAAAACTAAGTTGATGGAATATGTATGGGATTGTTTCTGTCTTCTCTATTCTGGTCCTTTGATCACTCTCTTTGGCCTAATGTCATTACCAAACTTTCTTAGTTGCTATGGTTTTAAAGCACATCTTGAAATTATGTCTTTCAAGTCTTCTGTCTTCGTCTTTTTTAAATGCTTTTTTTCCCTTCATGTTTTAAGATGTATATAAGTTTTAGAAGTAGCTTGCAAGTCTCTACAAAAAAGCTGGCTGGACTTTTATTGAAATTTTATATAATTTATTATATAAATTTTGAGAGAAATGATACTTTACCAATATATAATTTTCCAATTCATGTGCATGGTATATCCACTTATTTAGATATTTAAAAATCCTTTCAGTAGATATGGTTGTCAGTGTATAGAGCTTGCTCATATTTTGTTAAATTTTTCTCTAAATATTTCACAACTTGTTACTAATAAATGACATTAATGTTTGCGGCAGCGCTCCTTTCACAGGGGTACCAGCTGCGGGGGGTCTGTCCCTTGTAGACTCCTGACCCGGTAACGAATGAATAACATATACTTGACACACAGATATTCTGCTTTGCCAATCCAGCTGAGGGTGTTTAAGCTGCTTACACACTCCCCACTGAGTACTGTAAACAGTCGCGACTGCCTTGATCAGCTAGTGAGACTTGCATTTATTCAGTAAGACTGATTAACAAAGGCTTGAGTCATCACCAGTAGAAGGTAATTGACATTGTGGACTTCTCCAGTAAAAAGCACTTAAGCACCCAAGGTACATGAAAGGTTAGTCTTAAGATCACATGAGTAAACAAGCTAGCTAGGTAAACTACTATGCCTTCCTTTGTTGCTACTTTAATTTGTTTAACGGTGAAGAGACTAGGTCACCTTTAGCCAGCCAGTTCTATTACTGAAGCTATGCAAACTTCTTGGCCTTTCAAGATTTGTGTCTATCTCTATCTCTAATATTTTATAGAGATAGATAAATTTTATCTATATAAAATCTCTAATATTTTTCCCACAGCCTGATTGAGCCCCAACAAATGTTAATTTCAATTTCTAGTTGCATGTTATTACTCTATTAATATAATTGTTTTCTATTGAGGTACAATTCAGGTAACACAAAATTAACTATTACAAAATATACAATCCAGTGGCATTTAGGACATTCACAGTGTTGTGCAGGCAACACCTGTATCAATTTCCAACCATTTCCATCACTGCAAAAGAAAACCCATAATCATTAAACAACCCAGCCCTGGGCAGCTACAAATCTGCTTTTAGATTTTATGAATTTACCTGTTTTAAATATCTCCTGTAAATTGAATCATGTAATATGTAATCTTTTGTGTTTGGCTTTTTTTCACTGCATTTTTTTTTTAGATTCATTTATGTAGCATGTATTAGTACTTTATTTCTTTTCATTGCTGAATTATATTCCATTGTATGAATATTTTATCACTCAAAAGTTGATGGGCCTTTGGGTTGTTTCCAGTTATTGATTATTGTGAATCTGATCACTCATATCACTACTATAAATCTACTACTTACGTTATGATATATAGTATCATCATCTCTTTTGAAGGAAATCTGTGTTTATTATACATTTTTAGTTTTACTGTGTGATGAAGCGTCGTTACTGCTTTGTGTAAGGTACTGATGTTTTCCTGTGACATAATACATGGTTATGTTTTGTGAATGTTTTATGTGTAGTTGCGAAGAAGGCGTGTTGTTTAGTATCAAGGCATAAGCTTGAAATCTATTCAGCTATCTTGTTATAATATCTAACTTAGTGATTATTTTCTTTAGACCTTTTACAGTTTTTCATATTTTGTATCTACTGTTTTATACTAAGAGTGGTGTGCTGGTTTCTACTTGGTGTGGTGTGCTAAAGTCTTTTTATTTGTCTCCTTACTCATATCTTCTATGATTTTGCTTGTAAACATAGTTGCTTTGTTATTTGTCACTGAAATATTCATAACTTACATATTCATGGTGACTTTTAGCTTTGGTACTAAAAAGGTCTTTGTCATAAGTGCCTTTTTGGGTTAAGTTTTATTTTAATTTAATTGATACCAGGTTTGTAATCTCTTCATTCTTATTGTTTCCATTTGCCTGGTAAACCTTTTCTCTTATTTTTAGTTTTTCTGAGTCGCTTGGTTCTAAATGTGGCTCTACTTTAGAGCATGTAGTTGGTTGTGCTTTATGAGACAAAATATATAAATTAAGCCTATTCATCATCATTGTTTTTATTGATAGGTTATTTTTTCTCATGTATGTTATATATACACATTATTTATAATGAGTATCATATTATATTTTTGTGCTTATTTCTCTGTGATGTGTTTCTCTGCTCTTTAATTAAAAAATAATATTTAGATTTATGGAGATTTGTATTTGTGTTCTATTACTCACCTTTGTTCTTTATGTTTTGAATTTAATTTTTAATTTTTAATGGACAAATAATAATTATATGTATTATATGTTTGTGGGGTAAAATGTGGCATTTTGATATATGTTTTCATTTTGGAAGGATGAAACTAAGATAATTATTTTTGTGTCAATAACATTTAAAATCTACTCTTAGTAATTTTAAAATATACATTCTGTCCAGTAGATTACTAAAACTTATTCCTCCTAACTGAAATTTTGTAGTCTTTGATCAGCCTTTCCTCTTTCCCCTTCCATCTCTCCTAACCCTGGCTTGTGGTAATCATCATTCTACTCTCTTCTTCTATGAATTTGATATTTTTTAGATCCCACATATAATTGAGATCATGTAGTATTTGTCTTTTTGTGCCTGGTTTATTTCATTTAGCATTAATTCAACTTGCCTTTTTAAAAGCTGAGGCCAGGTGCAGTGGCTCACACCTGTAATCCCAGCAGTTTGGGATCCCGAGGAGGGTGGATCATGAGGTCAGGAGTTTGAGACCAGCTTGGCCAATATAGTGAAACCCCGTCTCTACTAAAAATACAAAAATTAGCCAGACGGCCATTAGTGGTGGCGGGTGCTTGTAATCCCAGCTACTCAGGAGGCTGAGGTGGGAGAATCGCTTGAACCGGGGAGGTGGAGGTTGCAGTGAGCCAAGATTGCATCATTGCACTTCAGCCCAAGACACCGTCTCAAAAACAAACAAACAAACAAACAAACAAACAAACAAACTGAAAAGTATTCGTGTGTGTGTGTATTTCATCCAATGATGGACACCTAGGTTGCATCTATATCTTAGCTATTGTGAATAGTGCTACAGTGAACACAGTAGTATAACTATCTCTCTGGCATACTGGTTTCATTTCCTTTGGATATATACCCAGAAGAGGAGTTACTGGACCACATGGTAGTTGTAATTTTACTTTTCGGATGACTCTCCAAACCCTTTTCATATTGACGGTGATTTTAAATTTTCACCAACAGTGCACGTGGTTCCTTTTTCTGCTCATCCCTGCCAGCATTTGTTAAATTTCATCATTTTGATAATAGCCATTTTAAACAGGTGTGAGGCGATAACTCATTGTCATTTTAATTTACATTTTCCTAATGATTAGTGATAGTGCACATTTTTTCATATACCTTTTGGCCATTTGTATGTCTGCTTTTACAAAAAGTTTATTTAGGTCCTTTGTCCATTTTAAAATTGTGTTCTTTGTTTTCTTGCTATTGAGTTGCTTGAATTTCTTATGTATTTTGAATATTAGCCTCTTACCAGATGTATGGGTTGTGAATATTTTCTCCCAATATGTGGATTGTCTCTTTAATAATTATTTCCTTTGTTGTGCTTAAGATTTTTAGATTGATGCAGTTTCATTTGTTTATTTTTGCTTTTGTTTTGCATGTTCTTTTGGGAAAACCAAGAAATTTTTGCCCAGATCAATGTCATGTAGCATTTATCTTATGTTTTCTTCTACAGTTTCGGGTCTTACCTTTAAGTCTTTAGTGCATTTTGAGTTGATTTTTATGTATCAAATAAGGCTTTAATTTCATTATTTTGCATCTGAATATCTAGTTTTCCCTGCATAATTTATTTAGGAGACTATCTTTTCTCCATTGTGTGTTCTTGACACTTTTGTCAAAAGTCAGTAGATTGTCAGTGCTTGGGTTTTATTGCTGAGCTCTATATTCTTTTCCTTTGGTTGATGTTCTTTTTTTTTATGTTGGTACTATGCTGTTTTGTTTAACATAGGTTTGTAGTATATTTTGAGATCAAATAGTGTGATGCCTTCAGTTTTATTCTTGCTCAAGATTGCTTTGGCTACTGGACATCTTTTTAATTTCCATATGAATTTTAAAATTGCTTTTTCTCTTTCAGTGAAAAATGCCATTGGCATTTTGTCAGAAATTGCATTGAATCAGTAGATTACTTTTGGTAGCATGAGCATTTTAACAATATTAATTATTCCAATCCATGAACATGGGCTACCTTTCCATTTATATAAGTCACTCACTATTTCTTTCCTTAATGCTTTGTGGTTTTCAGTATTTAGATCTTTTAAGTCCTTGGTTAAATTTACTTCAAAGTATTTTTTATGCTATCATGAATGGTATTGATGTCTTAATTTCTTTTTCAGTTAGCTCATTGTTAGTGTGAAGGAATATTACTGATTTTTGTATGTGGATTTTGTATTCTGCAACTTTACTGAACTTCTTTATCAGTTCTAACATATTTTTGGTGGACTCTTTAGGGTTTTCTGTAGACAAGATCATGTCATCGGCAAACAGAAGCAATTTAACTTTTTAATTTCCTATTAGGATGCCCTTTATTTCTTCTTTTTGTCTGTTTGCTATGGCTAGAACTTTTAGTACTACATTGAACAGAAGTGGCAAGGGGGGACATCCTTCTCTTCTTTTTTATTATAGAAAAAAACTTTAAACTTTTTACCTTTCAGTATGATGTTAGCTGTGGGCATATCATAGGTTGATGCAAAAGTAATTGTGAAATATGTGACCTTTATTGTGTTAAAGCCTGGAGCCTGACAATGCAGGGACTAGTTTGGTAGTGGGATGAGTCTGGATTCTGATACTGCATTGGCCAGCATGGAGCTTGGGACTGTGGGGTCATGCCTGGCCCCAGGTTCAGAGAGGCAGGCCTGATGCTGCCATCCAATGAAAAGTTGAGTGCTTATTTCATTCTTCTTCCCTGACTTGCGGATATCTTGCTCAGTGTTGTGCTGCTTGGACTTGTGGGAGAGGTAATATGGATAATGTTGAACTGGCTTTTCTACCCTCTTCAATGCATTTTTTTTTTTTTTTTTTTTGGACTGCAGTAAGGTGGTATAATCTCTTGCCTGGATTCCTTAGCTTTTGGGAAGGTATTTTCATGCATGGATAGTTTTTCAAATGGATGTTTCTATGAGAAATGAACACTAGAAAGTCTTATTCCACTATCTTCCTAACATTACTCCTCTAGAGTTTTTTTGTTTTTTTAATCCAGATATGTGGGGTTTTAGTAGAGTTTTATTTGTTTATTATTCATTTTGACTTAATTGTATTGTCATCAGGACCCATTTTTTGATACTATTTTTAGGAATTTGTTGCAGTAATCTTCATTTGCTAATGGCAAGTTAAATATTTTAAATGATTTATATATGCTGGTTTTTAAAAACAAGGAATTGATGAACATAAAATTTAGGCTAGTGGCTACTTCTGGTAGGAAGAGGCAGTAAGATAGATTAAGGGAGCAACACACAGATCGATACAAGTGGTAGCATTAGAAATCTAGTCCTTAAATTAGATAGTTTAATTATCCCATTATATAAATTACCAACCGTTTTATAAGCAGAAAATGTACATTCCACTTAAAATCACCACCATAATCTTTTGTCTTCACAAAATAATAAGCAATATTTACGTTTTTTTCAGATTTTTTCTTATATAGATGCAATTTATATCATTCCTAAGCAAGACATAGAGTATAATCAAAATACAATAGTTTTCTCTGTCACTGACCTTTTAAAATGTATTCAGTGCAATACATTTTTCCCTTGATCTTGTATGAAATCTCAGGCTCACTCTTAGTTAATATAAGGAACTCCAGAGAAATTAATTTGCAAACATGTGTAAATAAATAATTAAAATTATCTAGATCAGATAAAAGTAAGAACTCTGAACATATTTTGAAGCCAAATTTTCTCTTTTCCTCCATTCTATATGTTCTTTCATTCTTTTTTTTTTTTTTTTTTTT
>NW_016820982.1:69752-92628 GCF_001698545.2 Rhinopithecus bieti | reverse complement strand
GTGCCTGTATGCTTACAGCGCAGTATTGGGGTGGGAGTTACCCGATTTTCCAGGTGTTGTGTGTCTCAGTTCCCCTGGCTAGGAAAACGGATCCCCTTCCCCCTTGCGCTTCCAGGTGAGGCGATGCCTCGCCCTGCTTCAGCTCTCGCTGGTCAGGCTGCAGCAGCTGACCAGCACCGATTGTCCGGCACTCCCTAGTGAGATGACCCCAGTACCTCAGTTGAAAATGCAGAAATCACCGGTCTTCTGTGTCGCTCGCGCTGGGAGTTGGAGACTGGAGCTGTTCCTATTCGGCCATCTTGCTCCGCCCTCTTTCATTCTTAACATAGGATTTTCCTCCTTTCCTGGCTCAATAATTTTTTTATCTTTCTAGGGGAGAGGAGAAAATTACAGTCTTATGTGTGAAGAATAGTTCTCATATTTAGTTAAGGTCCTCTATGTGAGAGATGCACAATGGCTGATCCATTCTCACATAGGTGTCTTTGGGTTCTCTTCTGAGTCTTGACCTTTCTAGATGCAATTCTTATGATGTGTGGGAGACACATACTTTCTTCCTGTTCTAGCAACTTTTACTTCGGTTTTCAGTTGAAGTCCTCCAGTGCTTCCAGACAGTCCTCTTGGTCAGAATATTACGTAGATGCTGGCTAGCTGGAAGAAATATACTTTCTTTTTCTTGACTTCAGTGTTAGTACAAATGCTGCCTAAAAGTAACTGTTTCTATTTGTCCTTCTACCTCAGTTAAATAGCCATAGCTGTTCACACCTAATTCAAAATTTCCTCTAATATGCAACCTCGATTTTAAGGGGTCCCACAGCAGACTCTTCAAAAACTTCTGTGAAGTCCCACTCATTAGGCTTGTGCAAGAGGACAGACAACCACTTCCTTGGCAGGCAGAAGACTGGATTACTAACACTGAAGTGGGCTTTTCTGATAATCCTCATCCAGTCTTTCCGCCTTTCACTCTTTTTGCCTCTTTTATTGACTCTATCAGATTCAAAGATTACTGGTTTTGAACTTTTGTTTTAGTCTCTTCTTTTGAAAATGTTCATATTGGTCTTATACTTCACTTAGGTATACAGTATCTATTTTCTTTCAGAGACTCAATTGAACTACCAATATGATTATCTGGTTACATTTGTTTGCATTTATTAATTCATTAGCATATATGTTAGAGTTACTATTGATATTGGAAGAAAATAATGAAAAGTTGAACATTGGGAAATTTTGACTCATTCACTTAATTTTATGTGTCTATACAATTCAGGAAAAGGTCATATCATTTCATTTTTGTCAATAGAATGGTTTAGCTAACTGGCAGTGTACAAGAACAGCAGTAGTTCTCGTTAGGTGTTTTTGAAAGGGTTACTGACACCATCAGCCTTGTCACTTTACGATGTGTTATTGGATTGGAGAATGAATTGTAACCTAGAAATACTGAAGGCAAAGATATCTGCTATGTGATTATAATGTTGTCAGTAAAAGAAAGTGGATGAAAATACTTTGTGGTGGCTGTTAGAATGAAAAGAAGGGGTCAGATACAAGAGAGATTATACATGTAGCAATTAAAATCTACCAATTGACTGGATGTTGCACACAATAAAGTGTGAGGTTTATGTCCTAAATAATTGAACAGTGCTCTTTAAGAAAGGTTTGCAAAGTAAGAGAAGGAGACAAGTTTATATGTACCAAATTAATCATGCAACTTTTACAGAATGGAAAGTTTCATCTAGTACTCTAAAAGGATGAACTAAAAGGATACTCTAAAAGGATGAGGATGATCTCAGAAGCTTAAAAGGGTGAATTTAGAGGAAATAAATAGATGTTCTTTTTTAAAACACAATTTGTAGCTATATTTGTATTATTCTTAGCAGTATCTTAGCAGTAGTAATAACAGTAGAAGTAATACCTGCCAATTATTAAGTGCTCAATATGTGTTAGGTGTCTTAAATTACATTACCTCATTTAATTTTCACATCAATCCTGAAAGCTAAGTGCTGTTATTCTTCTTTTACAGATGAAGAAATTTAGCATAAACAGATTAAGTTAATTGTCCAAGGTCATATAGTGATTTTAGATGTAAATTTTAAAGTCAAGCTGTTTGAGTCCAAAGCTCTTGCACTAACGCTTTGAAACTCACTTTATTAAAGAAATATACCAAAATAAAAATGGAGAGAAGCCCAAAGAAGAATTAGATAAATACTTAGATCCATAGTAGACTTCAGGATATCCCCAAAAGACTTTAAGGAATTTCACAAAATTTTCAGAAAAGTGAATTTACTTCCATTTAATTAAAATAATTTATACTATCTGGTAACCTTAGTTTTTGGATGGCATGAGGAAGTTACAGGACATAAAAATAAGGTAATAATAATACTTGAGATGTGAAATGTGCATGTTTGTGATGTAGAATATTCAATATCATTTTGGTTTTGACTTACAGCTTGTACATGCAGTGGCCATGCAAATATCTGTCATCTGCACACAGGAAAATGTTTCTGCACAACTAAAGGAATAAAAGGTGACCAATGTCAATTGTAAGTAAGAATGACATTTTAGAACTTTTGTGGATTGAATTTGTGTTGTTGAAGTAATTTTTATGTTTTACTTTTTAAATTAGTGTTGTGCTAGTTAGGCATACCTTTATTACAAATTTTAACTTTTATTTTAGATTTGAGGGTACACGTGCAGGTTTTTAACGTGGGTATATTGCATGATGCTGAGGTTAGGGATATGATTGATCCCATCATCGAGATAATGTGCATAGTACCCAATAGATAATTTTAAAGTGCTTTCTCCCCTTCCTGCCTTTCTCTCTCTAGTAGTTCCCAGTGTCTGTTGTTCCCATCTTTATGTCCCTATGTACCAATATTTAGCTCCCACTTAGAAACAAAAACATGTGGTATTTGGTTTTCTGTTTCTACGTTAATTTGGTTAGGATAATGTATCCATGTTGCAGTGGATGTGATTTCATGTTTCATGGCTGTGTAGTATTCCGTGGTATATGTGGACCACATTTTCTTTATCCAGTCCACTGTTGATGGGCTTTTAGGTTGATTCCCTGTCCTTGCTATTGTGAATAGTGCTGCAGTGAACATATAGGTGCATGTGTCTTTTTGGTAGAATGATTTATTTTCCTTTGAGAATTTACTTGCACCTAATGAATTCTCTTTAAAAATTAAACCTTTTAAATAACAATTTTGTGGAGGCTTTAAAACAAACCCTTAGAACGTGTTATCTTTTGCATTTCTAGAAAAAGAAGCATTCTTAATCTTATGTATCAAATCTACATTGTTATCTTTACACTTTTCTTTCACATTATACCTAATATAATGTCTCTGTCCTTCTTTTTTCAGTCATTTATTATTAATTCTGATAATTCTTGTCCTTTAACCCTTTCAGCTGGTTCCTTATGTTCATCTTCCTCTCTTTTCTCTGTTCTTTCAGTAAGCAGGAACCCACTATTGCTACTCTCCTGTCTGTACTTTCATGAATGATTTTTGTCTTAGCATTTAGTTGTTATTCTAAAATTTTATTTTCCTTCAAAAATTAACTTTAAAAGGCAACATTTTAGGCTATTTAAATTGTTTTTTATTTTCTGGTTTATGTATATTATTAAAATCAAATTTTATGGTTTTGAATTATATGTATACAAATGCATGTTTATATTAGGTATATATGTACTGTATTTGACACAAATAATAAATCCCAACTATAATAATTACAGAAACATAGGGAAAGTTTAATAAAGAATTCTTCAAAACTATAAATATGTAAAACTTATACCTAGAGTCTATTAAGCATGGAAAATGATCCTTTTATTTTATTTAAAATAAATATATTGTTGCAGAGTTATCCTAAATATTTCAAGTTAGGTGATTATGTCTTTGCCTGACCACCTAAGTATTACAGATTTTCAAATTCAGACAAGGTAAGCACAATCAGTTTTTATTCCTTCTCTATAGTCTCTGAAGTTAAATACAAGTTCACAGCAAAAGATCTTGGTGAAATTCCTATTAAGGAAGGCCATTTTGGTCTTAAAACCAATGAAATTAAATCATAATCTTCTGTTCTAAGATCAAGGATGCTGCTAATACTTTGCAACACTAAAGCTTGATTATAAGTAAGGCCAACTTCATGGGCATGTGGCCTGTGAATTTATACAGGTTCCCACACTTACAAGGGCAACACATTTCATTTAGTGCTCTGTTATCACAGTCTTGAAATTCTTAATAACTTTTAAGCAAGAACTCTACATTCTTCTTTCACGCAATCCTCTCCTATTCCCTCAAATTATGTATTAATAGCAGGTTCTGGTTATAAGTAATGTTTCTTTTGATTAACTTCTATTAAATATGTTGGTTGGATAGCAGTGTGCAGCAATGAAAATATTTTTTATAGACCATAGTGGCAGTATTACAGATAAAAATAATATGTGAGATTCTACCATGATAGTAAGCACTGACAATCTTCTTAGTATAGTTTTACGTAACTAGTATAGCCATATAACTATCTGTAATAATTATTTCTGTGATACAGTGTTACAGTAACATATTTTTGTTTACAGACAAAAGAAAGTAGAATTTTAATTCATTGAAATAATGAGCTTGTAAGCTTAGCTAAAATAGAATTATAAGATTTGGCATATGTGCAAAATATTAGAAAATCAATTGTATAGTTCTTAATGATAAAAGTACATTTTTCCCGTTCTCATTTATGGCTTTTTATGAGGAGGATAATAATGGAATACTAATTTGTAAAGAGTATTTTGTAGGTGGTATTTGTACACAGAATTCTGTTCATTTACTTTTTTGTTTATTTGGCTTTTGAGTATGAAACAATAAAGAATATGCTCATTATACTTAGAGCAATTAATTGCTATAATGTGCATACACCTGAAAAAAAAAAAAATGGTTTCTTAGGAAGGAGAGCTAGTCCTTCAAATCAGTAAACAATTATTAAGTGAATACTTGATACTATTAGTGAAGATGAAATAACATGGTTTTTGCTGAAAGTATCTCAGACTAGCAGTGAAGAAAGACACTGACCAAAATGCACTATATCAATTTCTTACATTAGTGATTTGATATGCTTATGAACCCCTTCCACTTCTTAGGATAATTTCTGTTTGGTTTTAAGTATTTAGTCAGATGTCATATCTTACATATTCTTTTTTTATTTTTATTTTTTTTGAGACGGAGTCTCGCTCTGTCGCCCAGGCTGGAATGCAGTGGCCTGATCTCAGCTCACTGCAAGCTCCGCCTCCCGGGTTCCCGCCATTCTCCTGCCTCAGCCTCCGGAGTAGCTGGGACTACAGGCTCCCGCCACCTCGCCCGGCTAGTTTTGTATTTTTTTAGTAGAGACGGGGTTTCACCGTGTTAGCCAGGATGGTCTCGATCTCCTGACCTCGTGATCCGCCCGTCTCAGCCTCCCAAAGTGCTGGGATTACAGGCTTGAGCCACCGCGCCGGGCCACATATTCTTAATAACCATCCTAAACTGAAATTGGTTCTCTTCATATCTGTTCATTTCTTTCTTGCATTATTGTGTACTTGTCTGCATCCTTTACTAGAGTGAAGTTTTGGGGGGACCACTGCAACAATACCACAGTGTAAGTGTTCAATAAATTTGTTTAATAGAATGGAATGAAGAAAGTATTGATGGAGCATTGAAAAGGGAAGTATTAATTTATTTTGGCAGGATAAGGAAAATTTAAGCAGAGGATGTTTGAACTGGAACCTGAAGGAGTAATAAAATAAACTTTCTGGGAAAAGAAAATAGGAAACAAGGGGAAACGGCATCAGTAAAAGCAAAGAAGTAAAAATGAACATGACCATAGCATTTCCGGTCTTTGCTCAAGAATGTTTAGAGCTGGAAAAATATTGCTTCTACCCTTACAATGAAAGGGAAAAAAGCTGGATAAACTGCAAATTCATGAGTTTTCTTGAAACCATTGGAGAACTGAGAAAACAGGGTAATCAAATGGCCACAAATCTAAAGAGAGACAATAGACTGCAGAGAGATGAGATATGAACATTGGCTTACCTGGAGTGAAATCATCTGGAAACTGATAAGAGGAGATCAGCTAGGGTGGTTGATATTTGGCAGGGATTAGGTATACACTGTCAATAGTGTGAAGCTCCTGGGAGCCACAGGAATTGGAAGAGTATGGAGAAGCATACTCTTTGTAGAGTTTTCAAGCCACCTATTGTGGCTGCCATTCCCTTCCACCAGTTGCTTAGGGAAAAAAGTGAACATTTCAAGAGAGCATTCCCTGTATTGTACCTTGTGGAAGGGATTGGCAGCCACAGTGGGCAGGACATCAGTAGTACAGTCAAAATATTCATTTAGATGAGCACCAAATTATTCATTTTGCCATAGCAATGATAATTCTCAATCTTGTTTTGGCCCAAAACACAGCCGATCATCAAAAACTGTAACTTTAAAATGAATTTCTGTTTGTGTCATCTCTGATTTTTTTGAGCAGTGGTTTTTCATTTTCCTTGTAGAGATCTTTCTCTTGCCTGGGTGTTTTCCTAGGCACACATAATTGTGTTGCAGTTATGAATGGAAGTTCTTTCCTGATTTGGCTCTTAGCTTGACTGTTGTTGGTGTATAGAAATGCTATTGATTTTTGCACATTGTATCCTGATATTTTGCTGAAGTTGTTTATCAGCTGAAGAAGCTTTTGGGCCGAGACTATGGGGTTTTCTAGATATAAGATCATGTTGTCTGCAAACAGGGATAGTTTGATTTCCCTTCTTTTTATTTGGATGCTCTTTGTTTATCTCTTTTGCCTGACTGCCCTGGTCAGAACTTCAGATACTATGTTGAATGGGAGTGGTGAGAGAGGGCATCCTTGTCTTGTGCTGGTTTTTAAGGAGAATTCTTCTAGCTTTTGTGCATTCAGTATGATGTTGGCTGTGGGTTTGGTATAGATGGCTCTTAATATTTTGAGGTATGTTCCTTCAATACCTAATTTACTCAGAGTTTTTAACATGAATGGATGTTGAATTTTATAGAAAGCCCTTTCTGCATCTATTGAGATAATCATGTGCTTTTTGTCTTTAGGTCTATTTATATTATAAATCACATTTACTGATTTGCTTATGTTGAACCAACCTTGCATCCCAGGGATAAAGCCTACTTGTTCATGGTAGATAAGCTTTTTGATGTGCTGCTGAATTGTTTGCCAGTGTTTTGTTGAGGATTTTTGCATCAATGTTCATCCAGGATATCCACCTGTAATTTTCTTTTTTTTTTTTTTATGTCTCTGCCAGGTTTTGATATCAAGATGAGGCTCTCTTCATGGATTGAGTTAGGGAAGAGTCCCTTTTCCTCAATTTTTTATTGAGGAGAGTATATCTGGTAGAATTCATCTGTGAACTCATCATGTCCTGGGTTTCTTTGGTTGGTAGATTATTTATTACTGCCTCAATTTCAGAGCTGATTATTAGTCTGTTCAGGAATTCTGTTTCATCCTGGTTCGGTCTTAGGAGGGTTTATGTGTCCAGAAATTTATCCTTTTTTTTGATTTTCTAGTTTATGTGCATGGAGGTGTTCATAATATTCTCTCATGGTTGTTTGTATTTCTGTGGAGTCAGTGGTAATACCCTTCTTGTCATTTCTGATTGTGTTCATTTGAATCTTCTCTTTCTCCTTTGTTAGTCTAGCTAGTGGTCTATGTATTTTATTATTTTCTTCAAAAAAACAGCTCCTGGATGCATTGATCTTTCTATTGTATTATGTGTGTGTGTGTGTGTGTGTGTGTGTGTGTGTGTGTGTTTATCTCCTTCATTTCATCTCTGATTTTGTTTATTTCTTGTCTTCTGCTAGCTCTGGGATTTGTTTGCTCTTGGTTCTCTAGTTCTTTAGTTATGATGTTAGGTTGTTAACTTGAGAGCTTTCTAACTTTTTGATGTGGACATTTAGTGCTATAAATTTCTCTCTTAACACTTCCTGGAAGACAACCTAGGCAATGCCATTCAGGACATAAGCCTGGACAAATATTTCATGATGAAGACACCAAAAGCAATTGCAACAAAAGCAAAAATTGGCAAATGGGATCTAATTAAAGAGCTTCTGCACAGCAAAATAAAGCATCAACAGAGTAAACAGCCTGCAGAATTGGAGAAAATTTTTGCAAACTATACATCTGACAAAAGTCTAATTTCTGTCATCTATAAGGAACTTAAACAAATTTACAAGAAAAAAACCAACCCCATAAAAAGTGGGCAAAGGACACAAACAGACACTTTTCAAAAGAATAGATACATGTGGCCAAAACGCATGAAAAAAGTTCAACATCACTGATCATTAGAGAGAATTAAAACTGGACCTCTTCCTTACACTGTTAATACAAAAATTAACTCAAGATGGATTAGACTTAAATGTAAAACTATATAATTTGATTGTGCTGTGGTCTAAGAGACTGTAATGCTTTCAGTTCTTTTGCATTTCTTGAAAAGTGTTTTAATTCTAATTATGTGATTGATTTTAGAGTATATGCTATGCAGTGAAGAGAAGAATGTATATTCTATTGTTTTCAAGTAGAGAGTCCTGCATATATCTATGAGGTCCATTTGCTGAGTTCAGGTCCTGAATATCTTTGTTAATTTTCTGTCTCAGTGATCTGTTTAATATTGTCACTGGAGTGTTAATGTCTCCCACTATGATTATATGGGAGCTTAAGTCTCTTTAAAGGTCTCTGAGAGCTTGCTTTATGAATCTGGATACTCCTGTATAGGTGCATATATATTTAGGATAGTTAGATTTTCTTGTTGAATTGAACCCTTTACCATCATGTAATGCTCTTCTTTGCCTTTTTGATTTTTGTTAATTTAAAATCTGTTTTGTCAGAAACTAGGATTACAACTCTGCTTTTTTCTCTTTTTCATTTGCTAGGTAGATTTTTCTCCATTCCTTTGTTTTGAGGCTATGTGTGTCATTGCATGTGAATTGGGTTTCTTGAAGACAGCATACCAATGAGTCTTGGATCTTTACCCAGTTTGCCACTCTGTGTCTTTTAATTGGGGGCATTTAACCCATTTACATTTAAGGTTACCATAAAATATTTAATTTCCAACAGAATTTAGCAAAAACATTGTTGTGTCTTATACACAGTAAGTGTGCTAACTAAATGTATTTTGGTTGGAAAAAGATAAACATCAATTTATTAGGTTAATGGTTCTTGGTGGAGATGGAATAACACCCCCTAGAACTTCATGGATTTTCATAATTAATTATTCTAATAATTGGGGAGTGCTACTGGCATAAGAGGATGAATAGTCACAGCCCCTTATTAGAATGGGCACTTATGGAGACCAGGAAATAAATAAAATCTAAGTCCAATTATGTTTCATTGAGGACAGCAAATCTACAGACTCACTCTGTAGTCATTTTCCCTGATCCTTAGTTCATAATTAAAATGGATGTATGTAGCAGCCAGCAGATCTCTCATATTGGCTTCCTGACCTGTGGAGAAAGAGCCAGTAAGGTAGAGAGGGGCCAAGAGAAAGAAACCCTTGAAACTAATTCCATTTATTCTGGACCCAGTCAAGATGGCAAATCAGAGATCTTATGTCAAGGCAAACAGCAGGCTGTTGAAATGGAGAAAATGAGGGATTATAATATTCTCAAATATGAGCTGGATCCTATTTATAAGTGTAGTGCCAAAATAATTCCCTAGCTTAAAATATGGACAAAATTGTGATAAAATCTAACAGAAAATATATTTTCTTTCTTGAAATCCTACCACATGTCAATGTATACATTCTGTTTCTGGTATGTAAAAAGACTGTAGAGACTACATTGTGTCTTAGGAAATAGGGGATATATTTGAAAAGGAAATAATAATATAAGAGCCAGTCAAGTCATGTTGTAGACCTCTGGAACATTATCAGAGTCCCCCGTTTATAAACAATTGCAATCTCCCCCACAGTAATTTTACCATGTAGTTTCTACTGCATACATTTTATGTTATAGCATTATGAAATTTTAACAAATATGTAGGACAGGAATAATACGATAATTTTAATTCTTATATTCTGAAATTCAGTAGTACTCATAATTTGGCACTAATTTAGTATGTTTTTGTTTTTAGTCTCTTAAGATGTGTCTCAAATATTCTCCACACACATTGTATACTCACAGATGTGTGTGAGCAGGATAGCTATTGGTGATGAGATTTTCTTAAATGAATACCTCTTGGTCAAATTCTGAATAATATTATAAAAGGTAGATTTTCAATTTACATGATAGTTGCAGTCTTAGAAAATTCAATATGTGTTATAAATATGCAAAACTATTTTATGTTTATATGTAAAATGGAGTTAGATTCCAGGCTCAAATATTTATGAACACATTTTTCACCTACTTAAACATCTGCCATGTTATTCTAAAGTTATATGAGATTTTGATCGCTTTTTTATTTTGTGGAATTACTTTGTGTATTTATAGGATGTCTGCACCCCTGGTTTCTCTTTCATTCCTTTCAGTAAATTCCAGTGGAACTCCGTAATTATGGAAATAATGAATTGTTCCTCACGAATTTATCCCCACTCAGAACCACTGGCCTTAAAAACTAGTGTTTTCTCTAGCCAAAAAAAAGTTTATTGTTTCACTGTTTAATATAAGATCTCAGATCATTTTATTGGTTTCTGGTGAAAAGTACTATAAATGGCACTCTTAGATATTTTGTTGGTAGATTAGTCAAAATTGATGAGTTGATTCAAAATTGCTTTATGTTCTGTTCACAGTAAATTGAAGATAAACTTGTTAAAGGCATTTGGAATTAAAAATACAATTCCCTAAGATATATAGCAGTATTATTAATCAGGATCTTAATTGTGTTAATTAACTTATAACTGGCTCCCCTTTTCTGTTCCTTATACCTTTGCCATTTACTGATCTTACAACTTCTTCATAGCTACTCATTTCAGGCTTAAGACCCTGGTTCTCAAAATTAGGGCACAGAAAAATCTGGGATATGGTGACTAAACTCCTGGAATGGGAACCAAAATTCTACTAATGGGTAAATGGTGAAATAAAAATTCTTGATACATTTTGAGAAATGTTGCCATAGGAGGATCTTCCTGAACACTTTTTTTCCTCCTTGGCTTACCTTTAGGCCAGTAATATCTAAGATTATTACCCATTTTTCTCCATCTTTTATCAAGTCTCTTTTGTTTGTTTTGTGAAATTGCCTTGATGATCATGCCAATGAATTCCTTTCCATTTTAGGAAGATCAAAGTTGTGCCTTCTTTTCTAGAACAGATTCTGGCATATAGTAGGGACTTTATATTTTAAAAAATAGTATCTCTTGGATCTTTTCTTTCCCTAATTACTCTCATCTGTTTTTTTGTCTGCTATATGGGGAATGAGGATAAAAAGTGCATCTTTTTTCTATGTGACTTAATCTACATTGTTATAATAGAGATTACAGAGGGAGAATAATTTGCTGTACAGCCTGCTTGCACCTAGATTATCACCTTTATGAACACAATTGGATAAGTAGTGGCTATAGTCTTCAAATACTGACACTAATTTTTTTTTGTTTTGAGACAAAGTCTAGCTCTGTCCCGCAGGCCGGAGTGCAGTGGCACGATCTTGGCTCACTGCAACCTCCACCTTCTGGGTTCAAGCGATTCTCATGCCTCAGCCTCCTGAGTAGGTGGGACTACAGGTACCCGCCACCACACCCGGCTAATTTTTGTATTTTTATTAGACACGGGAGTTCATGTTGGCCAGGCTAGTCTCAAACTCCTGACCTCAAGTGATCTGCCCACCTCGGCCTACCAAAGTGCTGAGATTACAGGCATGAGCCACTACACCCGGCCTCCAACACTAAATATTATTAAGATTTTTCTAGGTTGTTTTGTTGCTGTATTTGCAGCTGCTGATAAGACTAATGGTTTCCTTGTGATAATGAGTTAAGCAGCCTTGATGTCTAATATATAAGATACTTGAGGAACTCCTATGCTTGCTTTATTCTGTAAACATTTATTCACTGAGAGGCTATGAGACAGTAGCAAAAGCCATACATCTCAAAATATCAGTTCAGAAAGCATGTTACTAATCTTAAGCTTGCCCAGTATGAAACCATATATGGTTTTGTCCAATTTCTACCCTTGAGGAATATGTTCTGGTAACAAGTCTAGCTTGAGCATATACTTCCTATGTCAGGTAAATGTTTGAGTTCTTTTGGAGTATGACTCATTGAATTTGAAGCTCTTGGATTTTAGAAATGTACTTTTGAAGTTAAATGTTCTCCCATCAGTCTTTCTATACCAACACCTTGTCCCTCAAAACTGTACTAGATTGAATGTCATTTCATCACCAATTTTGAAAACGTTCTGGACACAACCCAGCTGTATTTCCCAGCCTGCATTGCAGTTAGGTTGGAAGTCATGTTATTGGGCTTTGTCCAGTGGACAGAAGTAACACCCAGCACTTCTAGGCCTGGCTCTTAAAAACCTCATGTGCCATACACCCTCTGTTTCCTCATTCAACAGTTCAGGGGAGAGGAAGATGAGGATCTGACAGATTGCAGAGGCTAGGAATAGCCCAGATCCTGGAAGATGGCATGGAGCAAGACCTTTTCTCCAACTCCATTCCACACTGGACAGTGTCTTCAGCTGGAATCAAACTTATTATATAGAACTACTGAGATTTTAAGGTTGCTTGCTGGAGTTAGCATATCTTTCCATGATTAATTAGTATTCCCTTAGCATCTAGCTTGACATCCTTAATTACTGTACTTTCACTTAAATAACCTTAAGGGTCCTGTTCATTAAGTGTGACTGCTGGAGTAGGTTAGTGAACAGTGTGGGGGTATTTAGGGTTAATTTGTTCTTTAATCCCCATTCATCTCTTAAAACTTGCAAAAACCTCCCAGCTTTTTTTTTTTTTTTTTTTAATCAAAGCAGTCCTCATTTAAAGCTTTTTTTTTTTATTTTTTATTTTTTTAAGACTAGCATAGTCCATGATTTCCAACTGGATTATTACATTCACATAAGGCATAAAAGTTAAATGACTTTATTTAACTCTAGGTGGTCAGAATGGTTTCTAATACATTATGGAATTGTTGGAATTGCTAATAAAAAAGAAAAGTGCACAGTAAAGAACAGGGTATCAAGTTAAGATTTAGGATATACTACCTACAAGTTGGAAGAACTTAGAGAAAGAAGCAGATGTGTGTGTCAAAGAAAGAGACAGCACTTTAAGCATTTATTTTACTTTGATCAGTCTTCTATATATTTATTATTAAGTTATCTTGAAATATCAGGGGATGAAATAAATAGCCAAATATGTCCCAACTTAATGTTGTATGAAGAAATAAAGTTTTAACATTTAAATGCAGAATATATCTGGTATATGTGTAGGTGTTTTATCAAAATATGGACTTATGTCAAATGCATGTGTGTTATAAGATGAACTACTGCTATACACCAGTATGTCCTTTTGATTTATTTCTGGGGGCTCCAGTGTAGTGGCTGTGTTGTATAGTTTAGTACTTTTAGTTTTATGGAAAAATGGTAAGTGACTGAACATATTTCAGTGTAATCTCTTTTTAAAACAATTTTCTTTTTTGTCTTATTTTGGCAATTTGCAGGTGCAAATATGATATCCTTTCTTTATTGTTAATAATGTTTGTCCTCGCACCTTGACGTAATGTTTTGCGATTTATCCAAGTTGCTGCATTCAGATAGCTGTAATGTGATCCTATTCAGTGTTGTAGAATATTTCATTATATAATTATAACACTCTTCATTCATTCATTTGCCTGTTTTCTTTTTTGATAATTCCAGTTTTGTTTTTCTTTTTCACCATTACTGTTAATGTTTTATCAGTATTCTTATATGTTTCCTGGCTTAGAAATGCATACATTTTGTTGAGTGTGTATTCATTATTCATATTTTCAACTTTAGAAATTTAACTATTTTGTAAAGTGATTGTATTAAATTATACCCATTCCAAGTCTCTATGAATTTTATTAATGCTCCACATCTTTGCTGAGAGTTGGTATTCCAAGGCATTTTAATTTTGACACTTCTGATGGATGTGTAATTGCTATGTTCTTTGGCTTAAAAAATTCCTTAGTTCTTAAAAGTTTATTATGTTTAATCTTAAAAGATTTCATCTCTTTAATCACCAGTGGGATTTTCTCTTTTTGCAAAGCAGTGTTCTCTCAAGTTTCTTGTGATTTTCTGCTGGATTATCTTTTCTTAATCATTTTAGTGATATTTTATACATGCCATGTACACATCTTTGGTTGGTGATATGTTTAGTAAATGTCACTCTGTGGTTGGACTTTCATACCAATTTATATATCTATAATGAGACATTCTTAATTTTAATATAATCCAGTATATCCATCTTTTCCATATGGTTAGTGCTTTTTTGGGTTCTGTTTAAAAATTCTTTCTCTTCTCCATTATTAAGTAGTATTCAGGTAGCCAGTTGGTCATGGAATTTAATTTTGGCCTGAAGGTTTTAACTTTCATCCAATTTCTTTGAAAGAGATAAACTAGTCAGATTTTTGTTTCTTCTAGTGTCTGTTTTGTTCTTTTCCTTTAAAATATTTTCATTTATTTAAATTTGATTTTATTTTTAAATTGACATATAATAATGATACATATTTATGGTGTTCATAATGATGTTTCAGTACATACGGTGCATAATGATCAGATAGGGCAATTAGCATTTATAATCTCTTTGTGTTGGGGACATTCACACAAATTATCTTTCCAGCTATTTGAGCTATATAATGTATTATTGTTAACTATAGTCCTCTTAAAGTAGTATAGAACATTAGAACTTATTCCTCCTATCAAGTTGTAATTTAATATGCTTTAGCAAATCTCTCCTTATTCCTCTTTCCCCACACCCTTCCCAGTCACTAGTACCTTCTGTTCTACTTTTTACTTCTATGAGATCAACTTTTTTTTAGCTTCCACATGAGTAAAGACATGCAGTGTTTGACTTTCTATTCCTGGCTTATTTCACTTCATGTAATGTCTTCCAGTTCCATCCATGTTGCCATGAACAACAGGATTTCCTTCTTTTTAATGGCTGAATAATATTCCATTGTGTATATACACTACATTTCCTTTTTCTGTTCATCTATTGATGTACACTTAGCTTGATTACATATCTTTGCTGTTGCAAATAGCATTGCAATAAATATGAGGATGCAAGTATGCTTTTGACATACTAATTTATTTTCCTTTGTGTAAATACCCAGTAGTGGGAAGGCTGCCATATATATGGTAGTTCTATTTTTAGTATTTTGAGAAATTTCCATACTGTTCTCCATACTGGCTGTACTAGTTTACATTCTTATCAACAATGTATAAGAGTTCCTTTTTACCACATCCCCACCAGCATCTTATATTTTTGTCTTTTTAACACAGCCATTTTAACTGGGGTCAGATGATATCTCATTGTGATTTTGATTTGCATTTCCCTGATGATTAGTGATGTTGGCCATTTTTTTCATAGACTTGCTGGCAATTTTGTATGTCTTCTTTTGAGAAATGTCTGTTCAGATTGTTTGCCCATTTTACAGTTAGATTGTTTGTTTTCTTGCTGTTGCAATGTTTGAGGTCCTTATGTATTCTGGCTCTTAATATCCTGTCAGATGAATAGTTTGCAACCCATTCTGTGGATTGTCTTTTTACTCTGTTGATTGTTTCCTTTGCTGTGCAGAAGTTTTTTATCTTGATATATTTATATTTGTTAATTTTTGCCTTTGTAAACCTGGGGTTTTGAAGTCTTATTCGTAAAATCTTTTCCCAGATCCATGTCCTGAGGCATTCCCCTGGTGTTTTTTTCTAGTAGTTTTATTGTTTCTGGCCTTACATTTAGGTATTTGATCCATTTTTCAGTTGTTTTTTGTATAGGGCAAAAGGTGAGGGGTCTAGTTTAATTCTAATGCATATGGATATCTGGTTTTCCCAGAACCATTTATTGAAGAGATTATTTTTTCTCCAAGTCATCTTTGTTCTTGGCATCTTTGTCAAAAATCAGTTGGCTGTTGATATGTAATTTCTATGTTCTCCATTATGTTTCATTGATCTATGTGTCTGTTTTTATGCCAGTACCTGTCATTTTGGCTGGTACTACTTTGTGGTATATTTTGAAGTCTGGTAGTGTGATACCTCTAGCTTTGTTCTTTTTGCTCAGGATTGCTTTGCCTACTAAAGGTCTTCTGAGGTTCTATACAAATTTTATTTTATTTTTTTCTATTTCTGTGAACAGTATCATTGCTAGTTTGAAAGGAATTGCATTCAATCTGTATAGCTTTGTGTAATATGGCCATTTTAACAATATCGTGATTCATGGGCATGAGATGTCTTTTTATTTGTTTGCATTCTCCTCAATTTATTTTATCAGTTTCTTTTGTAGTTTTCCTTGTGGAATTCTTTCACCTCCTTGGTTGTCTTTATTTCTAGGTACTTTTTTGTTAGTTATTCTAGATGAGATTTTCTTCTTGATTTCTTTTTCAGCGACTTTGTTGTTTGTGTATTGAAATGCTACTGATTTTTTAATGTTAATTTTGTAACCTACAAGTTTAATGAATTCATTCAACAGTTCAATTAAATAATAGTGTTTTGGCAGATTCTTTAGGATTTTCTGTACACAAGATCATGTGATCTGCAAATAGGACAATTTCACTTCCTCTTTTCCAATTTGGATGCCTCTTATGTCTTTTTCTTGCCCAATTGCTCTGGCTAGGACTTTCAACACTATGTTGAATAAGCATGGTGAGAGTGGGAATTTTTGTCTTGTTTTAGTTCTTACTGAAAACAAAACAAAACAAAAAAAATCCAAGAGCATCATAGTAAAACAGGGAGTAGATTAACTCTGATACCTAAACCAGATGAGGATACAACAACAAAAAGAAAACTATAGGCTAATATCTCTAATGAACATGTATGCAAAACTCCTGAATGAAACAAAAGCATTCAGCTTTTCCCTATTCGAATTAGTGTTTGGTGTAGTATGTCATGTATGGCCTGTATTGTGTTGAGGTACTTTCATTCTATACCTAATTTATGGGAAGTTTTTTTTTTTTTTTTTTTTTATCATGGAGAGATGTTGAATTTTGTCGAATGCTCTTTCTGCGTCTTTTGAGATTATCATATGGCTTTTTCCCTTCATTTTGTTGATGTGATATGTCACATTTATTGATTTGCATTATTTTGAACCATCCTTACATTCCAGGGATAAACCCCACTTGATCTTGGTGTATTATCTTTTTATATATCATTGAATTTGATTTGTAGTATTCTGTTCAGGATTTTTGAAAATGTTCATCAGGGATATTAGCCTGTAGTTTTCTTTTTGTTGTTGTGTCCTTATCTGGTTTTGGTATCAGGGTTAACCTACTCCTGTTTTACTCTGATGCTCTTGTTTGCTGCTATTTTTTCATTTATCAGTTTGGGGATTTCAGAAAGTTTAGCCATTTCTCTGCAAAAATTGCTACTTCTCCTTTCTCCCCTCCTCCCCCTTTTTTTGACAGAGTCTCACTCTGTTGCTAGGCTGAAGTGCAGTGGCACAATTTTGGCTCACTGGAACCTCTGTCTCCTGGGTTCAAGCAATTCTGCCTTAGCCTCCCAAGTAGCAGGGACTACAGGTGCGTGCCACATGCCCAGCTAACTTTTGTATTTTTAGTAGAGATGCGGTTTCACCATGTCAGCCAGGATGGTCTCGATCTCTTGGCCTCATGATCTGCCCGCCTTGGCCTCCCAAAGTGCTGGGATTACAGGTGTGAGCCATCACACCTGGCCTCTCTCTCTGTTTTAAAAATATTATATGATAGCATTTTGATGGGTTTCTTTAGGGGAAAAAAGAGCAAAATAAGTGTGTTTTACCTTTTATATCTTTATACCTTCATTTAAAAAGAAATATTTTATTTTATTTATTTTATTTTATTTTCAGAGACAGAGTCTCACTCAACCTGTCACCCAGGCTGGAGTTCAGTGACGTGATCTTGGCTCACTGCAACCTCCGCCTTGTGGGTTCAAGTGATTCTTCTGTCTCAGCCTCCTGAGTAGCTGGGATTACAGGTGTGCGCCACCATGCCCTGCTAATTTTTGTATATTTAGTAGAGACAGGGTTTTACCATGTTTGCCAGGCTGATTTCGAACTCCTGACCTCGTGATCCACCCACCTCAGTATCCCAAAGTACTGGGACTACAGGCATGAGTCGTCACACTCGGCCTATCCCTTTATATTTAATCGTAAAAATGCAAAATTATTCAGCAGATTTTTGCTGTTTTAAATAATCTGTCATATTTTAAAATTATGGCTGTTACATGCCCCTTATTTTAGTCTCTGAGTAAAAAAATTATGTCTTTTGACAAGGTATATGTATGTATTTAAACATTTAGATATATATTTAAAATTCCTTAATCTAAATATTTGTATTATAAATTCAAATATTTACATAACTTAAATATTTAAATTTAAAATTTTAAACATTTAAATTGAAAATATTTTAAAACTTATAAATACAGAATTATTTTATATCTTGTTTTATACAAAATGTGTATTACATAATGTTAGCATTTATATAAATGATAATCGTTATTTAGGTGACATTTAATGAGATTATTTACTTCTTCAAAGTCCGTAATATATACTTCAGCCTAAATCTGTTTTCCATAGAAGTCCAGCTGCTTGATTAGTTTGCTTAGTAGAAAAGGAGTATGATTATCTCTTTCCTTAGACACAGAAATCCTTTGAAGTTACATTTTTAATTAAGCCATACAGAAGACTTCTAAAGGCTTTTAATGTTTGTATCAGTCTTGAAGGGTTCTGAGTTTTTAAAATATTATTTAGCTCAAATATCAGAAATATTAACATGATTCATGTTGTATAGTATCAGTTTAAGAAATGATTTGTATTTAAACGTTTTACATTTTATTTACCTTTTGTAATCTGAAGTTGAACTTGCTAAAATAATTTAATGTCTCAATTTGCTTTTTTATTTTGTGAATTAGATTAGTGGTTCATGTTCATATCTCAAGTAAATATACTGAAATATTTTATATTATAAAATTCTATCTATAACAAAAATATTACATTGGGCAGATCCTATACTGACCATTAATTATCTATGACTTCTGGTATTCATACCATTGTGTAATTCCGTTTCCTTCCTTGAGTGTGTGCAGGACCTGTGCTTGCTTCTAAACCAGAAAATAATGCAAAGTTGATGGGATATTACTCCCATTATTTTGTTACATTACATGGTAAAAGTGATGGTTTTCACTCTGTGAATATGCTATGAAGTCTGTGCTTGCCAGAAAACTTGCTCTAGTGATGTTTTTCTTTTGCTGGCTCTGAGAAAAATGTAGCTGAGAGTATCCTCTAGCAGCTGAGGATAGCCACCAGCCAATAGCAAGTAAGAAACCAAAGCCCTCAGTCCTGTAGTGGTAAGGAAACAAATTTTGCCAATAACCTGAGGGAAAATAGAAGCAGGCATATCCCTAGTTAGTCCTCTGATTAAAACCAATCCCAGCTGACACCTGATTGCAGGATTACAGTGGACCCTAGGTCCAGCCAGTGTCTTGATTGCAGTCTGCTGTGACTCTGAATCAGAGAACCTAGTTATGCCGTGCTCAGACTCCTGATCCACAGAAACTGTGATATAATAAATGTGTATTGATTAAAGTTACCAAATTTATGTATTTTTACTGAGCAATAGATAACTAGTACAAATATTATATCCAAGTGCTGTGGTATTTTATTTACCAAATTATACAATTCTATATTAGATATTTACATAATATATTCCTTTAGTGTTTTCAGACTATGAAGGAGATTTCTAGTCTTTGATAGATATTTTCTTGAATGGGTAAAATAATTTCAACAATGCAGATTAAGACTTTTCCTAAAACAGAGCATTTCTGAAGAAATTTTACCTTTGTGTAAATAAACACAGTAGACTGTTATAGAATAAATGATTTAAACTATTTTAATTGATCTGAGTAATTTACATTTATATGCAAAATTGCCTTAATAAGGTATTTATACTTTTGTTATATTGTTTTCTTCTTATGTTGAAAATAGTTGTTAGATCCTCCATTCTGATTTCTTAATTTGTGTTTCTTTGGGAGATCTACAATGAAATTGATGGATTATGATAATCTTGGTTCTGGATCATACTGTTATTAGGTTACATCATAATCCATAAGGGATATGCCAAACATTTTAATATCAGCGATTATATTTATAACAGATTAGCATAGTTTTATCAATTTATTTTTGGCATGTGAGAAATGAGGTGGGGGGTCATTGGTTTACATAGCATTGCATTGTGTATAAGTAATACTTTATACATTTTTTGAGATTTCATCTGTTTTATTCTTTGTAATGAGATATTTTCCCATGAGTGATGACTCTCCTATTTGAATGAATTTACTAGCCTGTGAGGATCTTGGATTTTGAGTGTAGTTATGACCAGTAGGCCTGCATTCTTTTTTCTCTTTTGTCTTTTTTAAGTGAATTAAACATGGAAAAAATTTATCTGACAGGACATAACATTAACGAAAAGAAAATTGGTTTATTCTTGCTAATCTTAATTTTATGATGATGTTTACCAACTCCTATGGTAGACCCCTTCACATTTACCAGACAGACCTCAACATTTTTCTATAAGCGAGAGCCCTCTCCTTTCTTCCCCCATTTATTTGTCTATTATTGGAATGGACTCATGAATTCCTATTTTTTTCCCAATGATTTATAATTCACTACTGTTTTTAACCACTTTGGCACTCACATTGTCCAAGATTTGGACAGTAGGAAAGGCTTCAAGCTAGCTCTTTTGTTTTTGTGACACACCTGTAATTTTGTGAATACTTCCTTACTTTCTGGTGTAAGAAGATATTTCAGGCTCATCTTATTCCTCTTCTGCCTCAGTTGTGCGATCAGCTGTATGTCCTTTTGGAGCTCTAGTTGCTTGTAATGGAACAGCATATTAGAGACCAAGATCTTGGTGCTAGGTATGCTCTTTACTCTTTGAGGTATCTTTACTTAGCGGGTTGTTTGGTGAACAAAGTTAGGAAATAATGATTTATTCATGTGCACATATAAATACACATATGTGCACATATATACATAACTATGCATGTATATATACACATATAAATATTTTATAAAACATTTCTTCATACTAAAACTTCCAATTCAGATCTGTTTCTACAAGGCCTTTGTACCTTCTCCGGCTCAATATTTGTTCCTTCTTCTACAGTAAATGAACACTAACTTCCAATGACATCAACATATTTCCTTATTTGCTCAATTCTATATTATAATCTAAAATAGTTTCAGATTTGCTTTGCTTGTATCACTTCAATAATAAAACCTACATAAAAGATTTTGGAATCTGATTTCAATCTTCCTTCCTCCACCTTGCCCTGCACCAATTCAGAGTGTGTAGTCAAATTTTGGATTCATAAGTTACTTTGAATCTTGCTTCCCTCCCCCTTTCTTACTCCCTCCCTTCCTTTTTTCTTTCCTTCCTTTTTTCCCTCTTCTCTTCTTCCCCTTACCTCTCCTCCTATTTTCTCTCCTTTTTTACTTTCTTTTTCCATCAATGTGGAAATAGGATTCACTCGAAGTTTATTAAGCTCATTTATTTCTACTTACTTCTCATTTTAGGAATTTTTTCCTTTCCCATTCTTATTGTATTAAAGTAATTAATTAAATATGTTGAATATTAATAAGCTGAAACTACTTAAAGTATACTCAGAGAGATTATTGTGCATTTCTTTCTCCCTCTTCCAGTAAGTAACCACCTTTATTGTTTTCTGGTTTATCCTTCCTGTGTTTCCTTTCATAAAAGTAAATCTGTATGAGCTATGTGTGTTTCTGTCTATGTGTGTATCTTATATTAGAGAAATAGTTATTATTTCACCTTCTTACACAAAAGCCGACATACTATTAGATGTGTTTTAGATACTCTTTTGAATTTTAAATTTTTTTTCTTCTTTATAATACTTCCTGGAGCTCAAGTAATATCAGTTCATAAAGATGTTCATTTTTTTGGTTCTGTTTTGTTTACAGATGTATAGTACTCCATTATGTATATGTACCGTAGGTTAACAAATCTATTCGGGGACATTTAGACATTTTTCTAGTATCTTGCAATTAAAATTATGCTACACTGAATAAACTTGTATGTGTGTAGTTTTATAATATTGGAGGTTTTTCTCAAGAGCAAATTCCTTTCAGTGGGATTGTTGGGTCAAAGAATACATGCATATGTAGTTTTTAAGATATTGTCAAGTCGTCCTCCATAGGAATTTTCTCATTTTCTATTCCCATCAGCCATATATGGGGTGGTCTATTTATTTACAGGCTCATAAGCAGGATATATTGCTATGCATTTGAAATTTTGCCAATCTTGTGGAGAATAATTTATGTAGTTTTAATTTATATTTCCATTATTATAAGTGAAGTTGAATATTTTTTCATGTGGTTAAAAGCCATTTTATATCATTTTGTGAATTGTCTCTTCATGTCTTTTGCCAGTTTTCTATAAAATTATTTGTTTTCCCATTATTTTTAAAGAGTTCTTTATGAATTACTGATTTATAGCTCTTTTTCAGTGAGACATAAGTTCAAATATTTCCTCCCAGTTCATCATGTTTCTTGACTGTACTAATTGTACTTTTTTTTGCTGTGCCACTTTCTTAATGTAGTCATATTTCCTAGTCTTTCTTCAGCAAAGTCTCAGGATACAAAATTAATGTGCAAAAATCACAAGCATTCTTTTACACCAGTAACAGACAAGCAGAGAGCCAAATCAGGAATGAACTTCCATTCACAATTGCTTCAAAGAGAATAAAATACCTAGGAATCCAGCTTA